>NC_068400.1:40387376-40632376 GCF_023724105.1 Carassius gibelio
ACTCGCACGTGAGAGAGAGAACAGAATGGGCCTGGCGCTTCAAGACACGTCGTAAGTGACACTCAATGGAAGAGTTTCATGGCTTGTCTCTGCTCCATCAGCGCGAATCAATCAAGCCTTCCCCAAGAACCAGCAGCTGTCACCTCGTAGGAAACATCAATCAGATGTCGTTCAAAAATAAAAAACGGTAATTAATTTGAGAAAAAAAAAAAAAAAAAAAAACACACGAGACTAAGTAGATACACTTGGGACCAATCAAAAATATACTTTAAGCATACGATCGCAAACATATGTCAGGAGATATACAAGAACTTAGAGGCTTCGAAGATCAAAAGCTCTTCAGAAACATCACTGGTCCAACATCTAGAGGAATTGATGTAAAAGTGTATGATAAATGTTTGATGTGCAGTGGATTTGAACCTAGTGATGGGGCCAAAGAAAGTGGGAAAGCGAGAAAGTACATTTTGAAAATCTGTTCTCACTACAGTCTCTTCCCAGGAGAAATTCTCCTCCGCTCTTCTTGGTCTTCCATTCGGGCCGAAGACCTGAAAGCCCTTCTCTTCACATCAGAAAACTGACTGCTTTGATGCGGATCCTTTCAGCCTGACTCTCCCATCTACTACCACCACGACTGGAAGGACGAGGAGAAAACAGGGTGACAAGATGAGCGAGGGAGGGAGGGAGAAGGAGACTGAGATATCCCTGCAGGCTCTCGTCAGTTCCAGGCCATTAGCTCTGCCTCACTGGGACTTTGTTTACAGGCAGACATAAATAGAATTCTCCTCCTTTATCTGAAGTGCCATCCTGTGCCACTGATGAGGGATGGGACTTCAGAGTGGAGTCTCTCAGAGAAGCGGTCAAGTAAAAGGTGCTATGATCTAACAGCCAAGAGATAGTGCGTGTTAAGAACTGGTCGCACAGGGCTCGTCTTACCGTATTCACTTCACAGGGCAAAGTTAATGTCACACGACAGACCTTCATCAAAACTTGCAGATGGTGACTAACCTTAGGATGGAAACAAACTATGAATAAAAATTAAAAAAAAATAAAAAAGAACTAAACATACACATTTTATTTATTGGTTCATTACGCTTTTTGTTTGTTTGTTTTATGTGAAAGGTTAAATATTATTGATTCAACACTCAGATTATATATTTTTTGTGTAGTGAACTATATTTTGTTGGATAAAACAACAACAATATGACACTAAAAATACTTCAATTTAGTGAACTGGTTAAAATAAAACATCAACTGATTAGCCACATAAAAGCCATTGTATTACTGAATATTTTAATAAATACTGCTGTCAACTATGTTTTTAAATGACTTCTAGATAGTCAAATGGACTGAAAATTAAAAGGTTCATTTTAAAAACCATTTTAATTTAATTTCAGTTCAAATATGGTTTGTTTTTTATCTTATTTCTTTTTTACAATGCTTTCAATTAGGTTTTATAGATTGCGTCTATAAAATGTTGTGTTATTTATAATAACATAACTATTTCACTCATTTCATAGGTGTCAGTTTGACAAAATCATTAAAAAGAAGCATTTAAAAACAACAAAAACAAAAAAATTATAATAATTTGATTGGCAATCGTACACCACTACTTAAAAACAAAACAACAACCTGTGGATCGCCCCACTCTCAAACCACTTTATATTAAAAACACTCTGAAAATGCTATAAGCTGACAGTGACAGCACTACTTGCAAATCAGGATTATACATGAAATATCATACAGAGAAAAAAAAATTAGGAACCATCTGCTACTCACATCTCTGCACATTATTGGTAAACAGGCACAGAGGGAGAGCGTTTGTGTGTGTGCATGCACATGTTTGGTATAAAAGCACAGAGCAATGCTCCGACACACTCTAATATTCCTCCGAGAGAGACAGACACACACGCAGACAGACTACTTCAGCTACACTTCCACAGTTACTGCCCACAGCACAATCTGATTGGCTGCGACAAGCTGACAGCTGGACAGATGTTCCAGAGGAGGCACACATGGGAGGTTAGAACGTGTGCGCTGTGTTTTCAGCATGTCTGCATTCTGACTCCATGAACAGGAGAGCTGTCACAGCCGGATCCCATGGAATCGGAGCGGAGCCGCTTGAGTCGTCTGCAATTTCATACGGTAGACATACTGATTGTAATTTAAAATACATATCAAATGAGACTATGGCTTACTTTAGAACCAGGCCTGCATTTACATCTAATAGCCTGTTTCTTGATGGAACTAATAGAAATGAACTGTGAACCATCAAAAAGTTCAGAATGACATTTATCAATAATTAAACCATATCCTCTAAACATTATCCATCAGTATACAAAATAACTTGTGTTCATTCAAACCAGTTTACCATTTACCAGTTCAAAGTTCTGCAATTGTGTTTCTAAGACTAACTAAACAAATGCTAGACCAAGCTAAATCCAGGATGAGCCCAAGCAAATATATATATATAAATATATATATATATATATATAAAATACTAATTAGCATTTCCAGCAGAAGGCCACTGAAGAAAAAAAATCTGCTTATTTGAAATGGTTCAAACTGCAATTAAGGTGTTTCCAAGCCTAAAGAAATCAAAACTGAAATGTCAAATTAAAAGGAAGAGATCCTTGATTTTAAACCAGAGTCTAATTCGGGCTTTGAGGCTCTTGGGAAGCTCCAAATTAATTTTCATCCCAACCTGGAGAAGCAAGAGGAAAGTCTTCAAAGCTGGAGAGATAATTGGCCGCACACAAATTACATCTGAAACTCGGCGCAATGCTAAAAGAACATCAATGACTATCGCTAGGAAAAAGCAGTGTGTAAATTGGGGTCAGGCTCAAGAAGCACACACGCACGCGCAGTCACGCATACAGCGGAGGTTGCAAATGTGGGATTTTATAAACAATAAAAACTCTTTTGAAAGCCTCTCTTGTCTACCTTCTCAGCAAGAGAGATCTGGAGTTAAAACACTTGGCTTTTGGCCAACTGGATCTGCCAAACCTCTCATCTCCCTTAAGCGACGCAGGCAATTCATTAGTCCGTGGAGGGTCAGCAGTTCCACCAACTCAATCAAAATGTTAATAAAACTAAGAGTCCACAAAATGAACACAAGAAATGAGCCAAAGAGGGCAGTATCGCAAAGTCCTCATCACCCTGCAGCAGTTGTCATATCAAAGGCCAAAGTTCCCCGGGAAGATGTCGTCTGGGGTTTTCAGAGTAAGCATTAACTCATCAACAAGACAAATAACGCAAAAGCATTTTAAAAGATAACCACGTATGCATCTTAAACACACAAACTAGACAAATCAATCGTTTTGGAAACTGTTTGAAATGAAGCAATCAACTTAAATGACATGGCATGCTAAAATGAATGATTCCCCAATGCTTTTCTTCAAATTGGGACTGGAAAAGAAATAATGACTTAAATGAATCATTTTGGAATCTTTATTGAACCAACACAGCTAAAATGCCTCAACCATTTTTCTTTTTTTTGGAGGCTTGTTAATTAATTAGTAAAAAGTGTCAATGAACTGAATGGACGGTAGAGGGTAACTGCACATGATGGCCGAAATCAAACCAGTAGCACATGAGGCACATTTCAAACCAACCTCAACTCATTGCAAATGGGCAGTCCACGAATGCCAGGCTTCTCATATGCCTGCCCGATGAAAGAGCCATTAGGCAGGTTTCAAAGGATAAGAGCGGACTTATAATTATACATGACAACTTTGAGAGATAAAAGTGATTACTACGGATAAAGGGTTGGGGAGGGCGGCTAAAAATTGCTTAGCAACTAGTCATTATCCCCCCGAGGAGAACCAGGTGACCGTCCATCCGTCTAACCCCCCTGCCCCCACCCATCCAAATACAAACAGTGATAAAAAGTGGTGCAATCGCTCTTGACACACAAATAGGTTAACACAATAAAGCTGCCCGTGCCCAGCTCACTCGAGGGAGGAAAGCAATTCCAGCAGCAGGCGGAAGGTAATAAAGCAGAGGTTTGGGCGTGTGTGTGTGTGTGCATGTGCATGTGTGTGTGTCCATCCAGTCTTCATCCTTGGCTCCTGTGCTTGAGCAGAGGAAGGCATGCAGAAAAGTAGACGCCCGAGGGCCTAATATCACCGTTGGTTTAGAACCTTTTGACAAGAGCAATAACACTGGCCAAGAACGGCAGAAACCCCAGCCTACAGCGGTGGAGCACTGTGCAGAAATAATGGCGTTACATTAGAGCCGTGTGCTCGCTTTGTTGTTCGCCACTGTCTCTGAACAATAACATTAAAATCTGGGAAAAGCCCTACGCAATGGCTTTTTCAATCACGAACCTATCAGAGGAGAGATTTATTGTATTCCAGCCCATCAACAATTAAACATCTATGCCTAGCAATGTGCGAAATACAAATCTCCAGAGTTTTAAGTGTAACGCTCTGCATTCCCAGCACACAGCGTGAAGTCGGCAGCGGGGGTGTGGGATTGCTAATCGCACACGGTCGAGGCCGGAGGCATTGTTTCCTGCAGTCGGTGGAAATTTCATTACCTTTCGACAACACTGCAAGCTGACTAACTGCCTTTATGAAACACACGGCGTGTACGATATAGATTGCATGTGTTTCAAGAGATTCAGGGCCATCTAAGTCACCGCCAATGACATTTCTGTTCATTGTCACTAGCTTGATTTACACAACCGGCTTTCAACGTAAACCAACTTTTGTCTGTGCGGTCACAGTTAAGAGCGTAATTAAATCTGTTAAACTTTCAACCGCACCACATGACAAACCCCATTTTCCCTGGCAGTAAACTAAACAGGATTTGTAAACAGGTCACAGTCTAAGGCTCTCACTGCATTTTAATAGCCTTAATACGCTGGAACAGAAAGGCTAGCACGCAATTTTTCCCCCACTTTAAAGGCTGCCCAACACAACGTTAATAAATAAGACTCAGAAGCACAGTGGGAGTATGATACTAGTCACCCCGATTGCCAGATATTCTCGCTCATAAATAGAAGTGAAAATACATCTACTGTATTCATCGCACCTCAATGAAATAATTCAACAGCTTGAATATGCTGTGTCTGTCTCTTTCAATATTCCTAAATGCAGAGGGTATATGCATACTATTGGAAAGGCAACCGACAGATAGACGGATGATTGAGCTTTGACTTTCAGCGCAGCCTGTCTTACCCTCCTGGGGGATTAGGAGAACTTTCCACTCCGTGAGAACACCAGGCGCTCTGTTTTGTGCTGCAGTAAGCCCATATCTCATGCATGTGTCATGTCCTATCAGTGAGCTCCATATGTTCAAACAATAACACTGCTCTGTATAATAACAGGGCTGACATAGTTTAAGGGTCAACAGGAGAGTCGCAATGATCCAAGATAAGCTATGGATTTCAAGTCGTGAGAGATGTAACACTTGTGTGAAACCAGGCTGCAAATAATAAAAAGCAGGAAACACAAACAGGCCTTAAAGGAATGATTCAAAGTAAAATCCTGGTGTCATTTATTCACTTTAATGTTTTTCCGAACTTTATGAGTTACCTGGAATACAAAATATAATATTTTGAAGAAAACGTAAAGAAGTAAAGAAGAAAAAAAGCATAGCAAGGCTGTCAAGTTTCAAAGAGGACAGAAAGGCACCAAAAATGGTTTATACAACTAATGCTTCTTACTTGAAGTCTACTGAATTGAGAATGACTCTAAATAATGTCTGAACTGAAACTGAATTTGAATTAAGGTAGCAAACAGGATGCAAAATTACAACTCAGATTTGATTTGAATGGTTTGAATCCAACTAAAAATTATCATCTTAATTTATAAAGTTTGTCAAGATTTTTAGTGCTGGAGTCACATTCAGAAATTTGTAAAGTTCATGGGCTTATGGGTGGAGAGAACAGCACACAGGATATATTCTTACTTGCATGTAAAAGTGCAACACATCTTTGAGGGGTGAACTATCCCTTTAAGTGATGGTGAGAATTATAGTCTAAACACCGCAGCATTTGATTGCAACGCTGGTTTCATTACAGCATGTCACAATGATGAAATGAACCATGGGAGGGTCTGGGAGTCAGGATATTGCCCAAATCTTTCGCAAAAATGGGGTAAATAACAAAGATATCTGCAACAGCATATAACAGAACTGCATTTTGCTGAATTATGCTGGCAGAGAAACAATAGTGAAGGGAGTACAAAGTCACTAACTGAAAACACAAAGCCGTAACTCATGGAAATTGAATTGCTCCATTTACAAGGAGGAACAGGATGCACTATGAATTCTCCAGAAAAGTTATTTAAAAAACACACTCCTGTAATTCTCAACGATTGATGCCCGGGCAAACTTTTCAGTCCTTCGGGAGCAGCGTGGAGGGCCGCTTTCCCAGCATCCCCCACTGTCATCAGCAGGAAATCAATGTGCCCAGGAGGCCGATTACAGAGCCGTTTGATTTTTAGGAAGAACAATTTGCCCTTCAAAAGGGCACTCTTTGAATATGATTCCTGCTCGCTAGTGCGATTAGCTGTGAAGCAGAGAGGATGTGAAGTTGAACACACACCATTTAATCTGCCGTTTTCCTCCGCACTCAAAGCCATGAAATGACAAACATGTCCACAGGTCTCTCTTTCAGCTTGAAGGGAGGAAAGAACAGTCCCTCCAAATGCTCAAATGGAGTTTAACTGCACTTTTAAGCATTTCACTGGTGATCTTTCTTCAACAGCACATAAAAACAGGACAAACTATCCAAACCAATTTGCTAATTCCAAAGCATTGGGATCTATGGAGTAGGCTCTTCAACAGGCTGTGAAAACATCATCTCCTAGAAGCTGCAGAGACGCCAGAGATGAAAAGAGCCTTGAACGGCTAAATCAACAAGCCGCAGCCCGGCGTCTCATCTGGATGAGGATAAAGCTGCTGAAATTGAAACCGCAGCATAGCAAAGGTCAAGTAAACAACAACAACACGCGTTATCCTGAAATTCCATTTAGAGCGGCGCATCTTGACACCATTTCCATGCTTGGATTTTCTTCCCGACACTATTAATCAATATCACCTACGAAAGCAACGCGGGCTGAGCCTTTTATGTAGCGACAGGGGAGAATGGAATGCCATAAAGGAGAAAATCAAACAGCCTTCACCGCAGGTGTTGCGCATTAACAGATGTTGGGAACATTAGCATTGTACAAGCGGCTCGGAGAACGGAGTGGAGGAGAGAGGATAGGAATTGCGGATTACCAGGGGCACAGATATAATAGCTCTTCCGGAACAATGGCACCTCCTTAACACTCAATACTCGCAGGAGGAGCTCTGTAGGAGAGCAGCGAGACAGGAGCATTCACAATCCATTCACCACACTTTCACAACTAACAAAGACATTTTCTTTTGACACTCTTTTCTATTCTATATTTCTCAGCAGCCGCGGTAAATTGGTCTATTCATTTTTTCAAAGCACCAGTGATTTCAAAAAAATGCACAGACCCATTCTGCTTGTGAAGGTAAAAGCAGCCAGTAAGTTTAGACACTTTTTTTGTGTTCTACTGTGGACATCAGGGCTTTCATTTTGAACAATACCATGGGTGACAGCTGAATCTGGGACAAGGTCCATATGAGGTCCTGCCTCACCCCACACCCACCCTAATTTGTGTTAAAATTCAACTAAACCTCAAAAGATGACAAACATCGTGTTTGGATGGCAATGGCCTCTTGATCATTACCAGAAAAGGGAATTAAACAACACATCCCATAAACAAACCCAATATCCTAAACATGCACATGTTTCCTTCATACATTAACTTAGTATCGTCCTATCAAAAGGCAAACTAGCATGTGAGGACAAGGCTGTGACCTAAGCCTTGAGAGATAGTGAGATGTTTGTACCTAATGACCCACTGTTTGGGCGCTCCAGAGAGATAAGTTCAAAGACCATGTCCTGCCCCATCCATCCAACTAACTGCTTCACCAAGCCCAAAGGGAAAGGAGGTAAAGCAAAAGATGTGTTTCTTTAAAAGCTCATTTACAGATACAGAACAGCTACTCTCTGTTATATATTTCCAGAAAGAAAGGTTTGATCATTCGACCAGGGAACTACTAGGACTATACCAGCCGAGACAATACCTAAAAACAGATTAATATATAAAGCAGGAAATTAAAATTTTACTAATATAACTATATTCATGAGCGAAGCCCTTGCTCTCACCGGTTTTAATAAGAAAGCGGTTGAGTGATTTCACCCCATAGCCATCAATCAATCAATCTACGCAGTTATCTCAATATTCAAATGAACAGCTCACGCTTCTTTAATAATATCCTAGTGAAATTAAACTATCCATCAACATCTGCAGCAGCAACGGTGAAACGGGTACGAGTTTAACTTCACACCTCTGGAAATTCGCTCTTGATTTAATCTCATTAAGATCTTTCCATTTCAATACAGTCGGAAGAGGCTGAATTGCACCCAAACAGCGTTTCTCCATCAAGAGAGACCTTTCTGCTGATGGTGGCACAATAAACTGACTTTCTTTTTGGATGGCTTTCAGGTCATGAAGTCCTCCCAAATCATCTTGACATCAGTTTTCTGTTGTCAGACTCTTTGTAATTACCCAGCAGGGGAAAAAATAGCTACGGCACACGAGGAAAAATGCAAGTTTGACTCCCGAAACTAATAATGGGTGCAAATGTGCCAACGTGATCGAGTCAGATGTGGAAAAAGTCAACAAAAATGAGAATGTGACAAAAAGGAAAAAATAAATAAGCTATGAAGAATTAGAAACAATGCTGAGGCCATTCAGTGACCTAAATATTAGACCGTACCATATCACCACCAGCTATCTCCCCCACGCACGCTCAGCTCAGTTGAGATTAGCATTATGCTGGAAGCTCTATTTGTTTAGGTGAGATTGAGCCACAGAGTTAATACCGGGCCAATTTGCTCAGCGGGTCACGGATGTGCAGCAGGAGTAGGAAATGAGGCAACTCTGGCCCCCGGAGGTGAACCTTTCCACTCGTACATCACTGGATGTTTTATTCAATAGAGTGGTGAGCATACTCCTTGACAGGTGCTGTCTCCACGGGTGGAGGGAGTCGCAGCCCTCAGAGTGAGGGACTCTACTGGGGTAATGAGGCTGCCAGGCCCTGAGGAAGGCCACATGCTGGAGTCGAGCTAAGAGCCAGAGCCCTAAGCCTCCGGAGTGATGACTTGCAGAGTGGAACGTCCACTGTGGAGCAGGGGGCCAATCGCATTAGTCAAAGCAGCGGAGAAATGACAGGGGGCCTCGCGAGACATTTAAATTGTGATGTATAGTGGGGGAATAAAACTCTCTTTCCTGACTGACAGACAATCAATATGCATGCTTGCACTGGTCTAAATATACGTTTTTTAATCAGCCACTTATTTTGCAACATTAAACTACTTGAGCTACTTTTAATAATGAATTAAAAATATGCTTAAGTTGAGGCTGTTTTGCATCAGATATTGTTAGGTAAAAAATGTTAGCCTGAATGCACTGTAAGTCACTTTGGATAAAAGCGTCTGCTAAATGCATACATTTAAATATTGATTGTTCAAGAACTATACAGCAACATTTAAAGATTTACGGTGTGCCATAGGACCTTCTGGGTGGAACAAGCTCATGATTAGATGGGTCAAACCTACCCAGGGGTCTCCTGTGGAGCCGGCCCTGAGGGAAAAGTTTGTTAACGCTCTTAAAAATAAAGCTTCTTTATTAACATCAACAGTGCTACAAAGAACCTTTATCATCCATCAAAACTTTATAGTGGAAAGTATTACACAAATGATTCACAGAAAAGTTATATGAGGTGTCCAGAATGGTTCTTTATATTGCACCTCTACAAAAAAAAAAAAAAAATTGAACTTTTATTATTTTTTTAAGAGTTTTACTACGCTTTTATGATCTATAAAAGACTGTAAAACCTGGGTTAAAGTCTCTGGAAATAAATAAAAACAACAACATTGTTTTGGCCCAACTGACCTGCTTTAACATCTAAATAAACCCAAGCTGCACGTAAGCCGGTATCCAATCGTTCACTGATTAGATTTCATAGATAGGATATGCAAAACATCAGTTCTTGGAAACTGCAAACGGTGCATGGAGAAGGAACAGCTGACATCCGAGTGCTGGGATAATAGCTTTACATAAAAAGCCTGCTGACAACCAAGACCACCGTCCAAACAGGCCTTGAACACACAAAGCATTTAATCAATCAAACCTTTCACATCTTGCCATGAGCCACTCCTAAAACTACTTTGCTGAAGCTTTTACCCAAAACATCTTTCTTTTCATATGGGTTAGTCCTCCTGAGGCAACCTGAGGTTAAGTGCCTTGCTCAAGGGCACAACTGAGATAACTTGAACCTCCAACCCTTCACTTCCCAGCCCAGCAGAGCTCCAGCAGCACTGCTATTTCAATTCAGTAGTTAGCGATTAAGTCATAAAGGAAATCATTGACACACAGTCCGTGATGAAACTAAGACGAGGAGGTGCTGGCAAAGACTTTCGCACCTTTTATTCAGATTCTCTCGCCTGCCATCGAGTTGAAACCAGATTTTATGCTTTGAGAGCATTCATCCTGTCAGAGCACTCTTTAAACACCCAGGGTGCACATCAAAGCGCGTCCCGGGGCCATTCAGCGCCCGACACCTCCATTTACTGCACTTCCTTCATTTATTACAGGTAAAACCATGAAACAAAGGTTGTATGTTCTGTCAGGGACCCAAAAGACGCCACCCGATACCACTTCACACGATTTTATGGCGACAGAAGCGAAGCGTTATTCAAATGGAGCTAATCATTGCTGAAAATCATCATCCAAGGGCGATTATGTTACCTTTCAGTCAAAGTTGCAATCACAGATTTTGCATAATTGGGTTTTTACTATAGTAGCCTATACTTCAAAATGTGTTTCAAAGTAAGCGCAACAATGTATCTACATTAGGCTACCATAAAAAATATCACTGTGATAACCACAGTAGTAACTTTGCTTATTGTTTCCGTGATAAAATTGTGGTAATCTGCTATGAATCATAGATGTTACTTAAGGCCAATACAATACATTTCAAAAGAACATTATTTTTCTTTTAATCTACTGTTTTGTAGGCTACTGATTGAAGTGTATCCTACGTCTCGAGGAGCGTTAAATTATGATGAGTGCTTGAATCCTGCTTAATTATGGGGAAAACAAGCATGCATATTTTTATTAAAAGATCAATTAAGGCTGAAATAATGAATAGGGGAGAATATATTTACCATAAATCGCTCTGTGGTGCTGACTAGATCTCCACGCAGGTTGGGGATGACAGGACTGAACGTGAAGCGCCCGAAAGAGCAGACGAGGGGGAAATAATGAGGGGGGATCAATAATATCTCATTGTGTCCTTAGATGAAATGGAAAAATGTATAATCCCTGGTATATTCAGTTGACTTATTATAAATTGATTTTCTGCGTTCTTCACACGCGTAAAAAAAAGAAAAAAAGTCATCCAAAACAGCTTCCTCTGCAGGATTGTTGAGCAATTTTTCTTTTAAGAGATCTTCTTTTTTAAGGAATCCGATCTATTTTTCTTTAAATAGGAGACGGCGGATCAAAACAAACAAACAAACAAACAAAAAAAAAAACGTTAACTGCGTTTTGAAACTAACGTTACCGTGAATGATTCCGTCGGTCAGGATTTTTACCCGTTTACTAACTGGATTCTAATCACCGAGTAAGGCTTAGTATGAAATTGCAAACTCCAGTAAAAACGACAGCTTATTCTGCTGACACGAATACGATAAATAAATAAGTGCTTTGCCAATTAAACAAACTCCGATTCGCAGATGTCCTTAAATCCAAAGAGCGAACAGACTTTGGCGTATACAATCAAGAGGAATGTTTTATTTTCGGTATATACTGATTGTTGTATAGTAGAAAGCCCTGGCTGTGTTTAAGGCGATATTCCTTTAACAGGAGAGCAGGTGCAGGAATGCAATATACGCCGTTAAATCCTTGAGAAGAGAAATCACCGTTCACTTCCAGCGGTTCTCTACATCCCCTTCAACGGAAACCTTCCGTCGCGATTTTAACTCCGCTGTCCGTTTAATTATTCCTCTGAAGGACTCCAAAGGTTGCAGCTCTTGTTCAAGGTAATATCAAGCAGGAATTAATCAACTTGAATCAATAAATTGTCTGTATTCCGCGTCTTTGTGATACGCTCGCAGGCACTGCGCCTCACCCTTGCGCCGGGGAGCCGAGACTGACAAAAACCCGGAACGGTGCAGACTCTCGCGCCTCCAAAGACCGCCCACCAGCCAATCAGCGTACGGGGTGATTTAAATATTCCCACGGGTCGGCCAATCACTGGTAATTGAGGGCTGTTACCACGGTGACGCTGTCAGCGTCCAAACGTCATATTAGAAAACACGTTTATTATGAACGCTCAGGGACTGGACGTTGGTCTTGTGAAACTGTTGGGGACGGCGTTAACAAAGGTTACAGCCAATAACTAGCAAATAAAAATGAACTATTTATTGGCATATATATATACACAGTGTTGGGAAGGTCACTCTGGGAATGTAATAGGTTACAGATTACAAGTTACTCTATCTTCAAGAATCGGCTAAAAACACATCTCTTCCATCTTTATTTGAACCTCTGGAGCACTCTCTATTCATATTGTATTCTTTTTTTAATTTATTTTTTTATTATCCCTTTAAGACCTACACTTTACTAATTTACTGCTTGTTTTCTTAAAAAAATAAAATAATAAAAATAATAATAACAATAGCTTTTCTAACCTTTTTGTATTCTATTTGTTTTCTTTTTATTTATTTTACAATTGACAAAAGCAAAAAAGACCTCTAACATTAGCTTGCTCTATTCTTTTTCCATTCTGTCTGTTTTCTTTTCATTTATTATATTGGCCTAATTTAAAACTTGTATATCATTTCTCTTTTGTTGTTTTTGATTGCTTCCATTGTCCTCATTTGTAAATGTAAAGTAAATCTAAAATGCAATAACTAGTGTAACTATTCCAGTTACTTTATTAAAGTAATGGATCCTTACTGATTACATTTGATTACTTAAAAAAAAAATCATTTTCAGACCTTTAACCAGGCATTAACCTTATAGTAGGCCTACTCAAAACTGATTATCGTCAGACTTTCACAATCCGTTATCCCTTGAATTAAGAAATAATAATTTCATTTTAAAGCACAGCCACCACAAAATCAGACTTGCTTTGAAATCATTCTGAGGTTATATATAGGTTTAAAACTACAACAAGAAATTGTTTAGTAGCTACTGTTTTTTAAATTAAATCTTTGCATAACTATGACAGAAAACAGCTGGCATCTAACAATGGCTTGGAAAAAACAGCTATTCTTAAAATGCTTAAACTCGTATAGGCTACCTTCAACCCATTAAGGTTGTATTATTTTATTCTTTATAGTTATGCCTGCTATGTTGTCGACCTTCCCTTTAATATTGTGAAGCTACTACTAATTAATTACTTTTTTAAAGTAATCAAATCACATAATAATATGGTAATTGGTTGCAAGTTTGGTCATTAGCTGAGTTGAATATGATTTATGCATTTTTCTGTAACTCTGTGACTTACACGCTTGCGGCCTTTTTCAGTTTAAAATGCTGCTTTTCCGCCAGTGGGAAATTATTCAGTGTAATATGACATTTGACACATTTGTTTTGTCTCGCGCATACATAATTCATCGCTTTTATGCGTGCTCATGCAGCCAGACTGCTTGTGTTCAATCTTTATTGCAAATTGCGTCCACTCCAATCAAACTTGAGCAAGCACGTGCGGAATGTTAGTCGAGTCATCTGCTTATGAAATCAACAGATAAAATGCTCTCCCACATGCATGTCTTAGCAGGAGTTCAATTGATTACCGATGGATTGTTCTCAGAGAGATGAGATTGCATGCTTACCAGGTAGGAAAGAGTGGGATTGAAAGACAACATTAGACACACTGGTTTAGTTTTAATCATGTACACTGACAACTCAAATAAGCTATTCTATTCTATTTTATTCTATTCCATAAAAGAGTAGTCTGTCTGTCTCTCTCAAAGCAATTTAACCTCTTCTTAAGCTTCAGTAATTCTGACTGTTTGACATTGAAAACATCAGAGAAGGCTAGATCCTATAGGCTGATCTTATGGGGAGAAGCTGACGCCTAAGGAAGAATTCTGACAGCAGCCTGCAGCTCTGACTAATGCCTTTCCATGCCTTTCACATCTCAAATCAGCCCAGCAGGCATTCGTGTCAGGTCAATGTGAAAATCTTTTAGTTTTGAATCAGTGAATAGTAATATTGATATGGGGGTTGCTTAAAGGTTGAGTTTTATTGAGAACATTAAGGAAAAGGGGTTTGTTTTCTTCAGTGAAACTTCACTGAAAACAACCAAAATGGTAAACAGCTGTTTATTTTCTAGCCTTAATAAAAACTGATTGTTGTGTCAGTTAAAGTGCTTGAATACACATAATACACCCTCAGCTCACCTGTTTTTCATCTTTGTTGTTTGAAGTTTAATGATTGTTTTGCTGTTTTGGTTTTGCTTTAAAAGCCTGTTTAAAGTAATCAACCAATAAATGAAAAAAATTTCAGAAAATGTACTCACTTTTCTTTTGAGAAATGTAGAATTAGATCACTTGCTCACCAATGGATCCTCTGCACTAAATGGGTGCCGTCAGAATGAGATAAAACCATCACAACAATCTACAGCATGACTCCAAAAAATCAGTTATTGTCTGGTGAAGTGCAAACTGTGTTTCGGTAATAAGCAAATCTATCATTAATGTTTTTAACTTGAAACCGTTGCTTTAAAATATGAGCCTTCTGTCCATAATATAGCTTTTTCCACTGAAAAGATCATCTGGTCTGGATCTGGAGAGAAATATGCAAAGATCAACAACTGAGAACAGTCCAAAAAAGTTTTAAATAAATGTTGGTGGATTTTCATGTGAGATGACAACAGGGGATACACTTTTTTACTGGAAAAAGTTTTAAAGGTCTTAAAATCATCTTAATAATAGATTTGTTTCTTACAAACAAACAGCTTTTCACTTCACATGACATCAGTCGATAGAGTGGGAGTTGTGTGGATTATTGTGATGTTTTTATCAGCTGTTTGGACTCTCGCTCTGGCGGCACCCATTCACTGCAGAGGATATATTGGTGAGGAAGGGATGTAATGCAGAATTTCTGCAAATCTGTTCTGATAAAGAAAGAAACACATCTACATCTTGGATGGCCTGAAGGTGAGTACATTTTAGCAAATTTTCAGTTTTGGTTAACTTTTACTATGTCAGGTTCCACTAAGACAACATGCTTCACTACAATTCAATATGTGTTAACCCTTTTTTCTTTCCAAACTAAAGCCTAAAATGTGTTTTAACATCATTATTGATGAGGATTGTATGATCTATGAATAATATTGATCTTTAAATGCAGGATATTTAAAATGTACCTGATTTAGCATACCTGGTTTAGCATACCAACAGTACAAATACAGGGTATTTTTATTAAGTATATAAATATGTAACTGCATTTGTAGTATAGTTTCACTAGGGAGTACAGAACTAAATGGATTAAAAAGCTCTGGTCTTTTTATTATCTATTGTATGTTGTTAAGGAAAAAATCATCTGTTCTCTGATTGATGAGATTTTACTATACAGGAAGGCTGTCTTAGTAAATAGCATTTATATGAGTCACCAGCTTCTGAGATGTACAATGGCAAAATGTCCCATCTGTGATTTGGTAAAAAACTGCTCATTCTGACAAAACTGTCATTTGACATTTCTGCTGCATTGAGGAATTAAATCTGAACCGAAGCAACCTTCTCTTACCCTCTTCCTTGATCTTTCCCTCCTCGTCTTGTCCTCATCCTTATGTTACAGTTTGTTCCTTTGGCGAAGTAAGGCAGTTTAATTGAGCAAGATTCGAGTCTTCACAAACTGCAAGGTAACAGAGAGAAATCGATGGAAACAGAGGCATGGGAAAAAGAGATAACATTGATTTATCTGCCATCGATAGGGCTGGATCACCGAATCCCGCTGCCAGGTGAAACGTGTGCTGTCTGCCAAAAGGATCTGAAAAGGTGTCAGGTGGTCAGAGGACAGAGAGACAGAATGAAGGAGGGAGAGAAAAAGAGAGAAAGAGAGGGGGAGGAAGAGAGATTGAGAGCGCGAGGGCAACTTGATGATGGAGAGCATGGAGGAGGGCAAGGGCAAATAGACATCAAGCTGAAAAAAGAGCTGCTGATGTGATCTGATGAGATTGAGAAATAGGGAGTCGGGTTTAGGGTCACAGGTGTCACACACACACACACACACACACACACACACACACACACACACACACACACTACAGGTGGCTGATGGCTCTGTGTGGCCTCAGGCACAGAAGTAAAGGTCAAAGAGAGATGTATGTTTTCCATACAACTCAGCAGCACAAGTGCTCTTAATTGTGGTGTTTTGTGAGCAATTGTTTATTTTGGAAAAAAATTGACTACAAGTTATATTGGCGGCGTATAAGGGCTGTTGTCAATAGTAACGACTCATTTAAAAATGATCCAAGATATCAATTTTAATTTCAATTCCTGTGTTGAATCATAAAACCAAAAAAGCATGTTGCAGAATAGTTTTGAAATGCATGGACATATAAATAAAATGAAGTAACACTGAATTCAATTCAACTAACTAATTTAACAACAAAACGTTTTGCAGGTTTACAGGCCTTGCTGACAGACAGAAAGTCAGACAGACAGAGACAGATAAATAGACCAATTCATTTTAAACTTCAAATCTACAACACTGATTTGCCCCGCCCACAACAAAATCTGATTGGTCCAGTAATGAAAATAGCTGGGCATTAAACACATTACAATTGGGAGTAATTGTTGCATGTTGTGTAAACACTTTGCCTTCAGAGAGAATAGAAAAAAGACATGTCGTAAGAACCAGGTTTAACACTGTGCCCTTACCAGACCTCAACAAGATGCGAACTGTAGACTAAATATCAAATATGTTCTAATGGGCTATTATTGTGCCACGTAGCATTTTTTTTTCTTTCAGTGTGGACAGACAAATTACGTGTCACTGCAAACTTTGCACCTGGATAGGACACGGTGTGAGGCACCATTGTACTCTTAATCTTTCACTATTTAAATAATGCCAGTGTCACTTTATAATCTTTTAACGTATAATTTTATCTTAATAACACCCTTTCACGAGAGAGGGAGAGTGTGTTATACAGAGCTCTGGTTAGGTATGAGTGAAATTTTACAATAGGTAAAGTTTGCATTTGAGATAGAAAATGGAGATAGGGTGTTTTATTGGGACAATGACCATGTGTTCCCTGATAGTCTAACCGAAGAGCAGTCAAGTGGAGGATTTTGGCTTTGTGTAGGTGTTAAACCTTTGGGTGTGAAGGCCCACACTGGCTCCGGCAGGTCTGCTTACCTGAAGAATATGTTACAAGTCATTTACTCCCCTGGCTTTCCATTGCAGAACAAAGGGACAGGTGTGATCCAGGTAAGATAAAAAAGGGTTACTGATGAGATAAGACCATCCTGTGAGGAAAGGTGAATTCAGCCTGGATGACCTGTGAATGCAAAGGGATATTCTGCCACTTGGGCTGAAAATAAAGAAGTTAAAATGTTTCTATTTTTAAAATGTGAAACAACTTCAAGGAACCGCACGGCCAGAGAACCGAACAAAAGATCACGACACCGAGTGCTGTGTCCTCCCACAGAAAAGACTCTTTAGTGTCTGCGTTTTGACAGAAGCCACCAGTGAATTGCCAGTTTTCTCTGTAATCAACAGCTGATTTGGACAGTGCTGCCAGGAACAGGCCTTTTAGGCTTTTTTTCACCACGCAGTGTGTCAGCATCACGCTTGGCTTTTTTAAAGGCCTCTTAAGAGAGGACGGAGCATTAGTGTGCCTGACAACATGAGAGATCTCTGTGTCTAACAGCAATCGTGGGGTAGTTAGGGTGGAAGGGTTATTCTTATTAAAGACGAATAAGGTCTACATTGGGGTGTTGAAATTAATCATTGCATTGATGCATCGCGATGAGGAAATCGATGCAGTAATAGGCCAAAATCAAATATAACCTTCTGATGTCACGTGAAAATCTGAGCTTAACTTTTTTCCACACATGGCACGTGTGCAGCCTAGAAGCAATCACTGCTCACTGCTGCGATTAAGTGCACTTGCATCTACTTTTATGATCCGAAATTGATGTGAACGATCAGCTCTGTTTTCAGAACAGGTAAAAAAAAATCTGATATGCTGAAATAGATCTGTGCATTAGTGTGAATGCAGTCTATTAAAGCTGCTACTGTCTATGATCTCATCAGTAATAATCAAATGCCAAAAAACAACAACAACAAGACATAACTATGATTATGATGATCTGTAAACCTTGGAATAAAAAGTGTTCTTTGTTTATCTCTTGTAGTTGTATTTTCCCCCTTTATCTCTTTATATTTGCTTGTATGTTTTAAAAGATACATTTACTTTTAATTCTTAATAATTAATCAATTATATATTAATGAATTAATATAATATTAATAATGAATAATTAACATAATTATTCTTAAAAATAGCCTGCTTATATCATTTCATAAAAAGGCACTGAATAAGTTTGATATAATCGGGATGCATCGTGATATCATCTTGAATTGAATCATGAAAAAGCTTGAAAAGGCTGGGGAAGGCTGGCCACAGGGACTTGGGGAAAAATGGCACTCAATTAGACACAACTGCCACTGCACAAAGAAATATAATCTGTTATGTCTGTTCACAAAGGGAATATTATGGCGTTATTTTAGAAATAAATGTCGAGAGGGCATTACTGTAGCGCGAAAGCACATTAATGCGCGAGCATGCTTGCTTGCGGATTTCTTTTGCTCTAGCACAAAATAAGACGCGCGCTGGTTGAATATACGCTGCTCTCGGCCGAGGAGAGTGCGTGCACTTAAAACGTGTTTCTCTCTTATCGTTTAAACTGTGTCCTGTGCACGCTCAAATCTCTCTGTGCTCATGCTCTATAGACATTATTTTCGCACCTGAATTAAACGTTGTCAAAGGTTATCATTATGCACTTTTAAAAAGTAGTTTCAAAACCAATATTTTTTTATTGTTGTATTTGTGTTTGAACATAAAATGGTTATAGTGGCTACTTTGTTTTACTATATCTCTTGTATTTTTATATTCTCTTTGCACATATGCATCTCTTTGTACTTAACACTTTTTTAAAAGGTACTATAAATAAAGCTTTAACCAATCAGACCTCCACAACTGACCTATGAAAATACATCATGAAATATTATTGGCTGAGTGAACTGAACCTGGAATTCTTTTGACAATCAAAGATGGATCTTTAATTTCTTTCCATCTTAATAAAATTTAGCAATGTTAATGAAATAGAAATGGCCAGGAATTGTGTGCTTGGATGATTTCTACATAACCTCTGTCCAACTGGCCGGTCTCTGAGCAATTTATCTAAAAACAACATATTATAGCCTACGGCCCTGGAGACTTTATATAAAACATCAATGTTATGTTATAATGTCAGAAAGATACCTCAACTGAATTTAAAATCATAGCAACAAATCCTCAGTTGGTATGATGGCAATAATAAATAACAACTCCTCAAATCAACAACAAATGTAAAAATAAATGTAAATGATGCAAGATATAACAATAAATGCTCTAATAGCAGTTCGGTTTAATTTTTATTATTTTAATTCAGTGTTTTTTTTTTTCAGGTCGCCCCGTGGTTTTTTATTTATTTTTATTTTTTTATGAAAATGCACTTATTATTAGCTATACATTCAATGGCACTTCAATGACTACAATGACATGATATATAATGTAATTGCATTGTATGCAAATGGTTTAAAACCATAGAAAATAATGTAGTAATGTTATGGCAACTATGGAAATTTTATGGAAAGTGTAATATTTGGTATCCAAATCTTAAGTATAGGTTTAGGGAATAGTGCAATTGACCTATAACTAAATATTTCTGTCTTAAATCAGAAGAATCTATATATATATCAATCCAAGTACACAATATATATAGGCCTAGTGACCACATTAATTTTAAGAATCATGTTTTTTTGTTTGTGTAGATAAATTGTTCAGAAGGGTTTACAGATTAAAATAATCCAAACACTTGATTAATCTGATTAGATACTTTTGATTTGGTTTAATTCAGGTGCGAAAATAATTAATACCTATTGCGCATGAGCCCAGAGAGATTTGAGTGTGCACAGGCCACAGTTTGAGCAAGAGGAGAGACACGTTTTAACCATAGACAGTATAAGATATGGACACAGCGACTCCATTGGAACTCAACTGAGACAATTGAAGCCCATTTTTAGCCTTTTTTAGCACTTCTGTTTCTGATGCGCAGACTCAAACGAAGCTTGACGACGTCAGCAACCTGTCTGACAGATGTAAATCTTCTAGTAGCTGTGCGTGCAAACTGCCATCGTTAATGTTGCAGAGACGTCGAGCTTGAGCGGGGAGGTCTTTGGCGTGAGTGAGCAGGAGTAAGTATTCTGATTAATTATTTTGTATAGTATTTTAAAATGTAACGCCAGTACGCCATATTAAGTTAATTGCCTGCGAGCTTCTCCTCTTGTCTGTACGGTAATGCGACAGAGAGTCGAGTGGTTATGACGCAATCGTTAGCCTATTTTTTACAAAAACTGGTTCTACGGGGCCATAATGTAACATAGAAGGTAATGGAGCCCTTTATACATTGTCGTGTATCTTTAGAAATAAATAATGGACAAACAGAGTCTTTAAATGCCTCAGATGTAAAGTTATTCACTGTCAAAGTGACGGCAAAATGAATGGGAGTCAATGGGAATGCTAACGCAAGTGAAGTTCTGCTACAAGACACAGCCGACTTCAACTTCCGGTCGACTTCCTTGCCGCCTGGTTTTAACTCCCTCTGGGCCAGAGCAGCGTATACCTGAGTGCGCTTTGTGCGAGACCAACGGAAATCTGCGTGCAAGTTGAGAGATTTGCGCTCGCGCATTGTATTAATGCATTAATGTGCTTTCGCGCTACAATAATGTCCTCCTAACATGTGTCAGTAAAATAACGCCATATATGAATAGACAATGTCGTAAATTAAGATCTGCTCTCATGTTGCGCCGTATTTCATTTTAGGTGTTTTACAGTGCATTTCAACTAATCACACTCAGTTCTGACGAGTTTAAGAATGCAGTGACTAAACAGAAGCGTTCAGATGAGTCCTCGCTCATCAGTTTTGTTGGGCGCGTGCACGTTCGCTGACTGAATTACGCACTCTTGCAAATTCCCTCGTCATAAACAACAAAGTGGAGATGTATAAGTGAGAGATTAATTTCACAGTTTATACAGTGATGATAACTTTAGGTTTTTTTTTTGTGAGAGTGCTTAAACTTGCGGTAGATCATTGTTAGTTATAATGTCACTCTCTAAAGCCTATAATTTATTCACTGTTTGAATAATCGTGGATAGGAAACACTATATAATTATACATTTCTAAATTGTAATCTCGTTAAATACAAATCCCATTAAAATATTGTATTTAACCTACATGACACCCATATCTGGTTCCTGCCTAAAAAGACGTGTTTATGATGTTTACTACCTTTAATTTAGCCTTACCCTGGAGTTGGTTCACCCTCCGCCTATATATATATATATATATATATATATATATATATATATATATATATATATATATATATATATATATATATATATATATATTGATCGTTTTTAGATATGTAAGCCAAACTTGAAAGTATAGTCCAGCCATAAATGAAAATCCTGTCATCATTTACTCACCCTCATGTCATTTTAAACCTGTATGACTTTCTCTCTTCTGTGGAACATAAGAGAGGTTATTTTGAAGGATGTCAGTGAACAAGCTGTTATGGTTCCCATTGATTTCCGTTCCATTGTATAGACAAAAACAAAAATACAGTGGAAGTCAGTGGGATTGGAAACTTCTTACCAGCATCCTTCAGAATACATTATTTTGTGTTCCAGAGAAAAAAAAGAAAGTCTGTTTCCCACGAACTTTCATTACATGGTCAAAAAATACAATGGAAGTCAATGGAACCAAAACAGTTTGTAAGAGTCTTCCTAGTTAAACTGATTAACTAAACCAGTGGTTGCTTTATTAGGGCATCTTTCTGAACTGGTTCGTTGGCAGATGCCACTTGATTTGATATTTTAATAACTAAAACAACAAAATTCATACATATTCATGGCTTAAGTATGTCAATGGTCTTTGGGGAAACTACACGTATGGCTATTTTGACCAACATCAAGCATTTAATCGTAATCGCCATTATGGTCCACGATCAGGTGTTTTTATGAGTGCAGTTCATCATTATTGTCCCTCGCTGAGGTCAGATAAAGGAAGCCTGATCATGTATGATTTTGGAGAACATTCTGCTCTGACCAATTTCACACCTCCTTTCTCACCTGATACAGAACCATTAATTCTGACAGGTCCTCTTTGCCATCTGGGATTTTAAGTGCCCTTTCCTGCTCTCTTCCTCTGGCTCTCTCTCTCTCTCTCTCAGATCATCATCATCTCCCAGTCTTTAAAAGATGATAGGTGCAGGCTGAGACGGATACGATAGCAAAGGTGCCAAGTCCAAATGAGGATTGTTCTTGTTTTTCCTTTAGTATCCCCTTCTGCTCCACTTGCAATGGGCAACCGATCAGTCAAGAATACATTTTATTCAGGTTCCCATAATCAGACCCCTGCATCATCGCAGCAGGATTTCTGAACTTTTGTGCGGTTTGAAGTTCAACTAATTCACAGTTTAGCTCTGAGACTAAAATGAGATATTCATATGGTCATTGCATGCTTTAAAATGACCAATTGTGTGCCTGATTAGGGTCAAATGGCACTTTTATTAACGCCATTCATGAAACATCTTTCAGCAGAGCTTAAAAAAGGCAGCACCTGGGACCTCATGACCTCAAAAATTATGCTTTATTAGAAGGCTTTTCTCAGAAAAGGCTTGCACCTAAATAAAACAAGAAATGTCACAGTCTCTGCGCTTTCAGCATGAAACACTTGGTCTGAAATATGTGCATTATTAACTACCTGCCCCAGATTGCCTCTGGGAATGGGGTTTATGGAGAAGAACAGGATTAGACGACTAGAAACACAACAGAAAGAGAGAAAGAAGGAACATGCAATCAGCACTTGAGGGGGAGCCCAGCTGAAGGAAGTGCTGTGCAATTAGTAAAGTTACAGGATGGAGAGCTGTACAATTAAATAGTCCATATACCGTTCCAGGGACATAATTGATTCACAAAGTGGTTTTTATTGCTAGTCAGCTCCTGCTATGCCATAAAAAGTGCAAGCTGAAAGAAGCTTTTAGATAAATAAGCTCCAGGTGCTCATTTCCATGCTTGCTCTTCCTGCTGGCCCCCCCTTTCCTGCAGTTCACTGTGTCACTGGATGTTGGAGGGGTGTCTCTTCACACCGCTTATGCCCGTTAATATGCTTGCTTCTCTCTTCTGCTCCCTGTCTCATGCCTTCCATTCCTCTCAATGCAATTTTGATGTGTGCCACTCCAGTTGCCCTCATAGCTCCCACTTTCCTACTCACGGTGTACACGTTTTAACCATTTTACCAATTTTTCTGTCGCAGCTGCAGAGCAGCTCTGTATTCGATATTCACATGCCAAGAATGCCAACGTGGGGCATTTGCATATGTACGGTGTGGAGTCAATATAAAAAGAAATAAAATTTAAATACAAATTTGCCAGGAAAGGGATTTTGCCATTTTCAATGTACAAAGCGATATCGACATAATGCAATAGAGTTAACTTACATAACCTCAGTTTGTTTTGAAAAATGTTGAGAATTAAATTAAACCATGGCTTGTTATTCTAGAAGCAAGCTGTTGCCTTTGAGTGGAAGTGGTTTTAATAATATCACACCATGTGCATTCATTTAGACCAGAGGAAAAATGATTCTCAGACTGAGCCTGGTTTCTCCCAAGGGCTTTTTTCTAAATTTCTGTCACCAACTGAGTTTGGCTTCCTTGCCAGTGTCGCCTTTCACTTGCTTAGATGGGGTCTAAAAGACACCTATATTCAGAAATGGCACTGGGTGAGAACAAAATCTGAACTCAAATGAATAACGACACTATTATCTTTTGCTTTATAGCTGAAATAAAATTAGTTCATGATGAACTTTGCAACATTGAAGCTGTTATTGAACAGAACTGAATCAACACTGAAATGTCTTGAGCTGAATAATGACCCCATTGTCTTGCTACAGCTGCTTATATATATATATAAATATAAATTTTTTAATGCGACAGTTCTGTTAATTTTCCATTTAATACTGCAAAGCTGCTTTGTAACAATGTCTATTGTATAAAGTGCTGTGGAAAAGTGACTTGACTAAATTTATAATCAACAAAAATTACAAAAAAATATATAAGTAGAATAGAATAAAAGATAAAAATTATAACAAATATCTAAATCCTATATGTTTAATTCAACAAAGATCAAATTAAACCAACTGCACAGACTGCATGTGCTTGTTTGAATGAAAAGGTTTCTGATCACATTGCAAAGCTTCATAGCTGGAGAAAGAATTTTTTTTTGAATTAGAATGAAAAAATAACAACTTTCTACACTCGTCCACATCCATGATGCCCACAATTAGCAAATCTCCCTGATGCAACATCTGCTCATTTCTGACCCCTGAAAATCTCCTTGTATAACGCATCCCAAAAGATCCTCTGTGCCTGAACCTGGCTCTATCTTTCTCTTTATCTAACTCATCTATCTTTCCCCTCTGCTTTCCTAAAGGTTGGCTGCCTATCCATCTGTCAGTCAGTCATTGTGTGCAAATCCCAATCTTTTGCTGTATTACTGTGTTTAAACACCATTTGTTTCACAGCTGGCACGAGAAGCATCCAGCTCCCCTCCTTGTGAAGCACCGCTGCTGCTAATCGTCCTTCCACCCACATCCCTGCACTTCCTCTGTCTCTCTTAATATCTCAGACCACGAGTCAGACCCCCGTCTCCCTCTCCTTCCCTTTTCTCGAGGAGGCGTTTAGGTGTTGCAGGCTGTTTAGCACCTGGAAATCAGTTTGTCTGGAGTCACGTCTCTCTCAATACAGCTATTGTCATTCACTAATGCTGGGCTGGGTCAAGATATCCTTCCTCCAACATGCTTTAATTGGGTTCTTGCTGAGAACTCACACAAGCACACACACACACACACACACACACACCTCTGAACGAAGGTGAGGAATGTCATTGTCATCATGCGACTGCAATTGGACAGGATCCGCAGCCAAAAACAGCACTTCCTCTCTGGCTGCCTCTAAACGGCTGGGTGTGGGGAATCGTTGTGCAGCCAGGCTATAATGTCAGACACTTTGAAATTCTCGCAATGTACAATCATGTGTCATTTTAATCTGCAGTGGCTCTCATCAGCGACAGTTCCCCGCCGAGAACAGGCTCAGCTGATTAGCAGCGAATCACTCGCCGTCCGAGACTCGGCTTGCTCTGACGACAAGACCAATGTAAGGCTCGCAGGATGTCAAGTCTTTTCTGTTTCCATCACGAATCCTCTGAGAATTCCTACTGAGAAAAGAGCCAGAACTCTGCAGTCACATCAGATAAAATGAGATTACCTTTGGGTGACTTTATGCAGCGTTTTAATCTCTCCATTTTTTTAAGACCATGCAATCAACTGCCAAAGCAATTCCACCACTCTATTTCCCTTCTCTCTGGAGGCTCTGACAGACGTAAGACCGTCTGGGCCTGTCTTTTACCCGATGCTAAAGGTTTTACCCTTCGCAGTTTGCAACTCTGATCCCACTGCCAATGGTGGCAATTCGTTTCCCAGGCAACACTCTTCCCTCCTGGCTAGTGCTATGCTAATTCAGCAGAGGGCAAAAAGTTAAGAGAACCAATCCATTCACATCACACATGTCTCGGAGGGAACTCTTTAATAACACTAAAGCTCAGTTTCACAACCCAGTGAGGATCTTATTCCTTCCAAGGCAGCATCCTGACTGAAATGTGCCCTCAGAAGTGACCGATCTGGAACATCCTACTCTGTACATCATACAAACAGCATCTGTCATGAAAATCTCATGAAAGTTTTGTCAGTGGGGATTTTTGTAACACTATACAGGGACCAATAATCAATAATCTACATCCCTAATCCTGACCAATACCTTAATTAAACAACTATTATTAAGCAGCTAAGTAGGGGTTTATTGAGACAAAAGTTGTAGTTCATGTTTTGTTAATAGCGAGAATTTGATTGTTAAAATAAAGTGTGAAAATAAAGGTTAAACTAAATAAACAGGAAACTAATAAAGTAAGACAGTAACTCTATATTAAGCACCAAACTGTGTACTCTCTTCTGTGTTAGCTGCAACACAAGCATCTGTTTTCTATGTGTATTTACACTGCGATCTGAAAGAAAACAGCGCATCCTTGTGGCACGGCAGACAGAGAAAAGCATAAGCTGCTTGGATTCAGCTTATATTCTCCAAAATGGCACTATAGTGATGTGAAGAGACACAGAGTAGACAAATTGTTGAATAAAGTCATTGTTTTTGTTTTATTCATGTACAAAATTCATGTCTCATCAATTTATAACATTACGATTTAACCGTTGATGGCAGATTGATCATTCTGATGATGCTTTTCTTACTTTTCTGGACCTTGACAGTGTATTTAACTTGAGGGCAATTGTAGTGTAGGTATAGGGCCCAAACATTACCCCAAGGCCAGGGCCCCCCGCCCCTCTGCTCTTGAGCCCCACCATCATTATCTGACAGGATTGAAACATATACTTTGTTTTGTTTATTTTATATTTTGAAACATTTAGCTGGGTACTATATAAAAAAATTTATTGGTAAAAAAAAAAATTCCCGTCCCCTGCCTTGTGCAGTGTTGCTTCTTATAATCAAAATGCAGTCTTGATCTTGATATTTTTTATTTATCTTGTTTTAGGATTTTAGATATTTGACTGAAATAAGTAATTTTTGCAATGAAACATTTCTCTAATGTTGTCCACCTTCTTGAATGACTTTTCCTTCACAAGCATTTGTCATATCACATGATGCTGCATTAGAATTTGTTCTAAAGTATTTCTGAAGGATGCATAATTATACAGGAACCTCAAGAATGCTGTCTAGGTAGACAGTTGACTAGTCTGTCCCTCTCGTTCTCTCTCTTCCAGTTCCCTGTTTTGCAAACTTAGACAAAGCAGACAGTTTAATCCTGACCTACAATATACCTTATAGCATGTGCACCACATTCCAGAGTGTGAGAGCATGACAAAGGCTCGGTCTTTAAGAAAGAAAACAACAACATCAAAACAAAATATAGACGTTCCATCCCTCAAAAGGAAAAGCGTGGTACTATACTAAAATAATTGGATTTGGAGTCTCTCTCTCTCTCTCTCAGGCGTGGAGTGCCCATGTCCTTAATAGGTAGTACCCGAACAGATGGAACACAAATTGCTCTTTCCCTGCACCTCTGGGTTCAAGGCAATTTTATCCCGTGTGCCTGTGAAGTTCTCAGATTGCCTTCCTGGCCTTTGAGCTGTGTGTGCTTCAAAGGGCTCCCTCTCTCGCACACACACACACACACACACACACACTTAGACGTGCACACAGACAGCATGTCATCTGGACATAAGTGTTTGTGCATTCATCAAATGTATAAACCGAAAGAAAGCTTAGGTTGGCAGGTCACCGTGACTAAATGGTTTATAGCCAATAAAATGTATCAAATTTTTGTTATTATTTTAACATTTCTTTGGCCTATACTGCAAATGATCACATCAGTCAGCTCAAATGCATGCATTTTCATGCTGAAATAATAAAAAATAGTTATAATTACAATTACATAATTATTATTATATAAATATTATAATGTACAATATTACTATTAAATATTAATAAATATTATATCATTTTAAAAAAGTTCAAATAATGTCTATATTAAATTAATGAGCTAAACAATTTTTTTTTAGACATTTACAATACATTATGTATGAGATATGGTATAATAGTAAAATTATGTGGTCTACAGTGCTCATGTGGTTTCAAATCTTGACATTTTCTCACCCTGTATTCATAAAAATTCTGTAAAACACATTTGTCCATCACCCTTTTTGCTCAAATATAATAAGGATTTAGACTCAGCGATGGAGCCTTTTGCGGGAAAATCCATAAAGGCGATTAAAAAAAAGCCCCCAGTCCCATTGTTTACTGGCCCATTAACAAACAAACATCAAGCCCCATCTCACTAAAAACTGCTGACGGAAAAGGCCACGATTAATCACCATGGCAACCAGCCTCTTGATTACAAACTGCTTGATGGGGCTTTGGGATGCAAGGGGACCAGCGGAGAACGGGAGGGAAAAAATAGGGGGAGGAAGTGAATTTAAAGAGCATTGTGTTAAATTAGAGGCCTTTATGAGCAGTAGCGACTAACCGGCCGCCTGATCTGCATACCAAGTGAAGGGTTAACCACGTCCCTGAGGTAATTATGAACAATCAGGGCTCCAGTTAGCAATTAGTGAATTAACTGTAATGAGTCTGTGGTTGCCATAACAACAATGGTTTTTAAATGACACTTGTCAAACTGAAGAACACTTGAACGTTGTGGAGATGAGGCCTTTCTATTAGAAAGGGAGGGGGTGTTCATTTAGTCGAGGTCCATTGAATTATCTGAGAGACGATGAGCATTATTTGTTTGTCTGAATAAATGTAAAACACACCAACAAAACAATGTAATTAACCTGTGAAATCAGATCGAGAAGAGTGCACCTTAGAAAACTTTGGCTTGAAGCGCTTGTGTGTGTTTCAGTGCATTTCTGGTGCTCCATTCACAGGCAGGTGAGGGGAGCGTAATAAATGCGGGCAAACAGGGTTCAGTGATGTTTTGTGTGGGTTGGAACTATTATTTTATAGAGCAGAGACGGAGAGCGAAAATTCGGAGAGGTGTAAAATGGATAAATAGCTCTCTCTCTCTCGACTAAATGGAGGCTGAAACAAGATTTGTGAAAAATATGGATATATGTATGGATAGAGTGTGGAACAGTATAAACGACTGACGGATGGAGACGGTGTGCGCGAACGTGTGCCGTCATGCTTTCTCAGTCTGTGTCAAACTGAGATGCTCCAGGTTTCTGACAGACAGTGTGGAGGAAGAGCACCTTAAACTGCCTTTAAACAACACTCAGAGTTTAGCGCTTTGTCTTCTTCAGCCCTTTCGCACACATTCAGCCTTTTTAATGAGAAAACTGTCTGAAATACGGGACGCAGACAGTCTCCTGACGCAAGCGGGACTGTCACGCAGACGACCGTGATGGAAAAGCTCCCACAGCAGCACTAAGTTGTAGAAAGTTACTAAACAACCAAATTGCTCACAGTTAAACTATTGCCAAGGCTAATGATGAAGGTGCATCTTTGCATAATGATCGCATATATTAAAATAAATTTTTTTTAAAGGGGTACTATTATGCTCTTTTACAAAGTCTCGATTTTGTTTTGGGGGTGTACTAGAATAGGCTCTCATATGAGGTTGTTCCAAAAACACATTATTTTTCAGATATTTTACATTATTACTAGAGTTGTTCCGATTCCGATACTAGTATCGGAAATATCTCCGATACCACAACAAATTCTGGCATCGGCATCGGCGAGTACATGAACCCATATACCGATCCGATACCATTTTCTTAAAAAAGACCTAGTTATGACCGCAAGCTTTGCCTAACCGCTGCACGGTTCTTCTTCGCTGCTCAAAATGCATTGAAAACACAGGAAGTTGTGCTGTGTTGCCACAAGCAACCCCTGTTTAGAGCAGCGAAGAAGAAATGAAAACGCGTTAGCAGCCCTTATCTATATATGACTGGATCACTCATCACATTCTAAACTGCCAAAAGACAGTGAAGCCGCTACTATATTATAGATCAGTGGTTAGCAGTATGTCTCTGTAGTACCGGTAGTTACAGACTCTCGAGTATATTCAGTACCGGCAGCTGCGTTCAGTCGCTTCCGTGTAAGTCAAAGCGCAGGGCTCCAGACAGTAGCCGAATATATACTAGTGTCTGTGAATATTAAACTGCAAAATACTATTTAAATATTACTCCCGCAAAATCTACATCTCTGTGGGTGACTGGCACAGATGCGCGAGAGCTCGCTGTTTTGTAGTCTCTGCTGTGTGTCATGAGGACACGAACGCATAAACCGTCACTTCATGAGAATTTACCGTTTCATTTGAGAATACTGTCATATCATAAACACAGACACTCAAAGATCTTCATGGCAGCCCATTAAAATAAATGTTTGGTTTACATGAGTAAATTGACAATATATAAAGCTACTGTTGTAGCCTACAGTAATAATAATACGTCTCTATAATAATAATAATTATGCCTAGATGGTTGCTTGTTTTTTACTTGTTTTGTTGTAAAGAGATTATCTGATTAATAGATCTTTTTTGTTGCAGTTTTTTTATACAGTTATATTGTAAAACTTAAATACCTTTTTTAGTTTGCGGTGTTAGATTTTTGGCTGCATTTGAAGTTCTTCTTTGCATAAGAAAATAAATAATACTGTCAAATTCATGTTAGATAATAAAAATACTGTAATAAATACAGTAGTTCACCATGTATTTGTTCATGTTTTATTGAGGGATCTGTCTGAAGCACACCATAAAAAAATTCTAGCAATTTACACAGGGCTAGTAGTATATACAGCTGTATATACAGATATACACCCAGGTATCGGATCAGTACTCGGTATCGGCCGATACCCTGAGCCCAGGTATCGGAATCGGTATCGGGAAGAGAAAAAGGGTATCGGAACATCTCTAATTATTACAACACCTCTCTCCCCAATTTGACATGAAAGGCTTGAATAGTTTCTGTATCAAATGAAGGCCCGCCTCCTGGAATACGAGATGTGCTGTGATTGGTTAGCTGGGCCAGTCTGTGCTGTGATTGGTTTATTTTAAATAAAATATCTCCTTTTGAATTGGACTTTGAGCTTTGTAACTTTGCAGATCTTTTTTTATGCTCAAACAGCAACATTACAGACTTACTAAAGTTGAAAATGTGAAAAAGCACAATAGCACCCCTTTAATGGATCTGTATCTCTGTAAATAAGCTGCATCAGAGATATCACAATTTATATACATTGTTTTTTTTGTTTGTAGTATATTCATGCTGCCCATAAGGAATTGCTGTATTTCTCCCATATTATTAAACCCAGCATGTAGATGGTGGTGGTATCGTGTGCCACTCTGTGGGGTTAGCGTAAGATAAATCACCAGTGTTGCTACATTTCTGCTGAGAAGCTTCTCGTACACCACGGGCCGAGCTTGTTACGTACTCTCATATGTGCACACATACACACATTGCCGAAGGGTTTTCAGATGGCTATATGTCATGCGGTTATTTGTGTTTATGCCATTAGTGTTGAAACATCACCGCTGTTCCCTGCAGAAACCACCACAATAGTAAAAACACACAGCACATATACAGAACCTGGCTTATTAGCATCACTGTGAAATTTTACGTGAAAAATCATCAAAACTGCCACTGAAAGAGAGGAAACAAACAGTTCTTACAAAAGGTGTTTACACAGACTTTGACTCAATGAATGATGAAATACAACAATCGCATATCATAACATATCATTCTTTCATTTAATTTTACTTTTATATTAAACTACATACAAAAATTAACACGTAACTTAACAAGCTGTTACATGAAGACTGTCAGCGATTTAAGTCTCACTTTTTTAAGGCATCATGGGTCATATGCTCAAGAATTAGACTGTCTACAGTTGTGTCTTTGATTCACTTAAAAGATCCTGCTCAAAAGTGTCATTAGTTAAAAAATCTTTCTGCACTCTCTGCATTGTGTGTTTTTGATTCGCTAAAAAGAGCCGTCTTAAAAGATTCATTTGTTTGGGAAAGTAACTAAACTTGTTGTACTGCGTGTGTCTGATTCACTTAAAAAGAACCCGATCATAACAGTTATTGTTTGCTCTGTATGTTCTGAAGTGACAAAAAATGAGCCAGTTCATAAGAGTGACTATACTATCAGAGTAGGTCTTGCTGTCTGTTTCACTCTGTAGCAGGAGTGTTGCAGATGCATGTTCATACATCTACATCTACATTTTCATAATTGATCATTTCAATGACCTATATAATATTCAGACAGATTTGGCCTTCTGTCCGCAAATGGCATACACCCCTAGCTCTGTGATTGGCAGGTTTATAAGGACATATTTATGGCTCCATTAAGTGCTTTCATAAATCTGACCTCATGGTCATGCACTCTCAAAACAGAGAGGGGTCACGGACTGAGAGGTGTGGATGGTTAGCATTGTTCCAGAAAATAGCAGATATACTGTCATATTCTTTTTTTTTAATGCTTTATGTCAAGACAGATTTCGTCAGTACCTGTCTATTTGTTACTTTTCCATTTTGTTGCCTAAAGAAAAATTCCAAAATGAAACAAACTGTTGTTTGAAACAGTCTTCTTCCTTAAAGGAGTTCTAGTCTATTCTGGTGGGTAACTGAGATGCTTGTATACAAAACTAAAGACTAAACCTTGTTTTCTTTCTGCAAATCAGTTAAAATGGAGTGCTCATTAGGAACAGTTCAGTGAGCTCTGGGTGGTGAGCCCGAATCATTACATTAAAAACGACTCACACATGAGTCAGTACCCAATAACAGCTTTAATGACTCCTCAACTATATTTGTAAAGGAGCTCACTGTCTCTGACAGAGAATTTAAAAGAACAGTTATGCACATCTTATATGGGAGTTAGGTATAATTCAGTAGCTCTGAAGCACTGGAGCTACAATTCATATTGCACCATTCATATCTATCCCACTTTGCATATTATTCAGGCTACAAACTACCTATTTCGGAAGGTGAGAGTCTAAAGACAAAGCAAAAAGATTGGTATGGAGAAAATGCCTTTGTAATAATAATAGTAATAGTAGTAATAGTAATAATGGTAATCATAATAAATCCAAAACCGAAACAGATATCCTTTAATGACCTGACAATACATACACGTAGAGGAAGCTATGTTAGCTATTATCCATCATCCATAACATGAAAGACAGCAGACAGGGCAAATCTTACATGAAAAATATCAATCAGTCAATGAAAATGCCATTTAAGACAGCTATCCATTATATAGCATCCATTTTCCACAAAATGAAATGCAGGAGAGAAGGGTGAAAAAAAAAAACATTCCAAAAATATTTTTTTTTATGCATTTAAAAGTCTCAAAACAGTCAAATTAATTTAAAAATCCATTTGATATTTCCATTATCCATAACATGAAAGCTGGAAGACAAGTGAAGAAAAAAAATCACCTTTTGTTTCAAATGTTTTTGAAAGTCTCAAAGCAAATAAACAATAAAAGGAAATAAAATAAATGAAATCTACTTATCTACAATATGCATTAGATGGTTTGTTAACTCTCTGTGGGTGGTCCATGGGTGGGCCGTCTGAGTTTGTGTGCAATACCACCCAAAAAACACTAAAAACATAATGCTGTATTCTCATGTCTATATATCCACTCTATATGAGAGATCACATTTTTATGTTAACAACATCAGTTTTTTTTTTCAGGTCTAAAGCAGAAAATCTGAGAGCATCATACAGTAAATAAGAATGTCAGCCGCAACAAGAAATAAACTGATGACCCTCTGATAGTGCTGTGTTTATCACCGAAACATCCACTGACTCAGTGCAAGGTCAAGCCATTTTTGACTGAAGTCAGTATAAATCTCAATATTACACTTAACAAATGCTCCCCTCTCATCAGGGGTGAGAAGAACACATTCAGAACTTGCTGGAAGTCAAGGCCTAGAGGAAGTGAATAACAGATTCTGAAATGATAGTTTTGGGAAGATACTTTAAAGGGGTCATCGGATGCAACGTGCACTATTACAAGCTGTTTGAACTGAAATGTGTGTTTGGCAGAATGTTGACATGACCAGCCTACACTCTTAAATATAAAGGTGCTTCACGATTCCATAGGAGAATCTGTTTTTGTCTAAATGGTTCCATAAAGAACCTTTAACATCTGAAGAACCCTTCTGTTTCACAAAAGGTTATTTGTGGTAAGAAGGTTCTTCAGATTACAAAAGGGTAATAAAGAGACGTTTCTTTAAAGAACCTTTGACTGAATGGTTCTTTGTGGAAACAAAAATGGTTTTTGAATGAATGAACCAAAATAAAAAGTAACAAAAGCACTAAATATACAAAGTACAACCAGAATCCATCTAATTGTTTATACAAAGGAGATACATTTAAGCAAATCTTCTGCTATAAGGTGATCTAACTGCTTCATAGCGACTCAAATCAGTGTATTGTTTTAAACCTCTTAATTTAAATGAACTGTCCAGATGAACCAATTCACTAAAAAAGGAGCCTGTTACAGAAAAAAAGCAATATTTCGACAGCAGCTTTACAAAAATCAACAAACTGCAAAGCTCAATTCTGAAGAGTGTGAAAATATAATATCATCCATAAAAGGGCTGCAATCACTGTGATCATTCCTCCATTGGGACTGAACTGCATTGTGCATCATTGCATTTAGTCGCTACATCAATACTCAATAAAATGCAATAAAATAACCTGTTACTGGAAATGCTTCACTATTTTGAAAGCAAGTGAGCTACTTTCATGCTAAAGTTCCCACTACTTTTGTTTAGTTACTCCCCTTTTCATTGTCTTCAAAATCATTTAATAAGAGAACTGGACATTTCAAAATTAAATATGCCACTCTATGAGGGATTTAAACAAGCACACAGCTGGAAGCACAGAGATGCCAGCTTTTAGGCACAGAGACAGAGAGAGGGGGATTGTGGGAGATTACCTGAGATTACCTGAGGGTAGGGTAAAGCCAAAGCGAGTTAGAAAGACAGTAGATTAAAACCTCTATCCAGGGGACAGCCTGACTTATTTACACATAGATTCAATTCACTCCTGAGCTTCATACAATCTGACAGAACCATCCAAGAAGTCTGACCAAGAGTGTGTGTGCATGTTTGCACGTTCATAGGTTGACCAAGTCAGCAGCGTGTCCGGGGCTCTGAATGAAGCAGTAATTAAAGTGAATTAGATATGTGCTGAACCTATTTTCACAGATACTGGCTGGCAATACTTTTATTATTGGGATGGATCAGACTGGCTTATATGGTTGGGGATTCGAGCCAACGGAGGAGAAAAGAGTGAAGATTTATTCAGAAAGAACCCCCCCCAACCCCCAGAAATCTCAAGGCTCTCAAATGCAGGTAGTGGTGTGGAGAAAATCACTTTCTCTCTTTTTTCCCCTCCTTTATTCCAGAGGGACGGAGATGACAGCAGCAGGAAGAAGTGGAAGTACCAAGGTTCAGTGGAGGAGGAGAACCGGCGTTCACATCAAAGACTCTCGGCTGGAGTGTGTCCACACCTTTCTTTTTTTCTCTTTCTCTCATTTACTCTCAAGCAGACGTGCACACACCTCTCACAGACTCTTATTTGCCAGACAAACGACCGTTTTTAATTTGTGTGACAATACATGTGGATGGCCCCTTATTTGCAAGGGGAAGCCTGGAGCTGCTCCCATTTGAATAAGCACACATGGGTTATCAGGATCAGAAGCCTGTGCGCACAGACAAGCAGAGCGTGACGAGCCGGGCTTGGCCCTCGCCACTGGTGCATGGAACCAGCGCAACACAACACAACAGAGAACAACACAACAGCAGGGTTGTGTGCCCTTCAGAACTGAAGTGAGAATTAATTTGATTTAGTTCACTCACATTTCTGAAACAGAATGATTGATAGATATATAGATAGATAGATAGATAGATAGATAGATAGATAGATAGATAGATAGATAGACAGACAGACAGACAGACAGACAGACAGACAGACAGACAGACAGACAGACAGAAAGACAGACAGACAGATAGACAGACAGACAGACAGACAAAGATACAGAAAGACAGACAGATAGATAGATAGATAGATAGATAGATAGATAGACAGACAGACAGACAGACAGACAGACCGACAGAAAGACAGACAGACAGACAGAAAGACAGACAGAAAGACAGACAGATAGACAGATAGATAGACAGACAGACAGACAGACAGACAGACAAAGAGACAGAAAGACAGATAGATAGATAGATAGATAGATAGATAGATAGATAGATAGATAGATAGATAGATAGATAGATAGATAGACAGACAGACAGACAGACAGAAAGACAGACAGACAGAAAGACAGACAGACAAAGAGACAGAAAGACAGACAGACAGACAGATAGATAGATAGACAGAAAGACAGACAGACAGAAAGACAGACAGACAAAGAGACAGAAAGACAGACAGACAGACAGATAGATAGATAGACAGACAGACAGACAGACAGACAGACAGACAGACAGACAGAAAGACAGACAGACAAAAAGACAAGTCTCCAGACTCTGTGTCTGTGGGGTCTGTGGGGTTCCAGTTCCAGTACACCTCAAATTAAAGACTACACTAGGATGCTGCAGCACTTCCATAAAAGAAAACACATTGGGCTTTTCCACCGTGTCATCCTCATGTCTTATTCCCTCATGAGGTGGGGAGAAAAACCTGAGTGAACAAGTGAGCATTCTCCCAGAAAATATCATTTCCTCCGTCTGTCAGAACAGCTGAAGACACATCTTGTTTGTGCCTTTTTCCCGTGTCAGCTGCGAGGCCCTCTTGGCGACAGCAGCCCGGGGAGAGAGCGAGAGAGAAAGTGGCTCCCCTGGGGGGAGGAGTTGCCTCGGGCCTCAGAAAGCCTATTTACGACAAGCTGTGCTTGTTACTTTCATCAAAATAGAGCACAGAGCTTTTCTTCTCCCCTTGTTTTCTTGTGCTTTTGGCAGGAGGTTGTTATTGTAAAGCACCAGGTTCCATTGTGCTTGACCGAGCAATGAAAGTAAAGGAGGGATGACAGTCATTCTCAAAAAAATGTGACTTTATGACCTACTAAATGCTGAAATGTTAAATACAGTTCTCATCAAGAAGCCAATACTAAGTACACACTAATTTCTTGACATTACTACTACAAATCAAAAAGGACAACTTCACTTTGTTCTTTACTTTATTTCACAACTTCACATGCCTAGACGAGCGATATACAAGGAGTCTGAGCTGTCCTGTTTCTTCATGTTATTCCAGACAGACTGGATGATGATGAGATCAGATCTCTGTGTGAAGCACTGGCTGTTTTCAGACTCCTTAAAAAAAAACATAAATCTCACTGGACTATTACAGTAATGGCAAAACATTACAGTGATAAATGCAGTTAATGGTGAAAATACTAGTGTTCTAATAAATTTGGCCACCACTGTATACTGCAATGATGAATAACCAAGGATAACTAAAAACTGGAACATAAGAAGAGGGAAAATACATTGTCTAGGTTTATAGCAACCCCCACCCCACACCCAACAAATGTAAATGTGCAAAAAAACAAAAGAAAACAATCAATTCTTATTATTTGATAACAAGTTACAAAGGTTTTATATGTGATTTTTAATATCAATAATCCTTTTCATAACTGAAAAGTCATCATATTTTGAGAACGACCGGGAACATTAGGGAGGGAAGGGCTGAAATAGAGGATTACACCTTTTTCTTCCCGGCCAGCCTTTCCTCTCCATACACTCCGTCGCTCTATCTCCACCAGAGGAGAACCTGTAATGTCACAGAGTGTGCGCAACCTTTGATCCTCAGCTGTACTCCATCAAGTTCAATTAGAGCCGCTGCTGTCCCTGGTGGCCCCGTTTGTCATCATCTATTGGCCTGTGCACATTCCACATATTGAAGGAGTGGACAGAAAATCAATAAATAGGATTGAGCTGCTGAGGCCTGTAGGGAGCCCCCCTCTCTCTCTCTTTGTCTCTCGTCTCTCTTTGTCTCTCTCTCTCTCTCTCTCTCTGTTTCTTATGGAGTCTCTGCTAAAGCAGTTTTCAGATCTGCTCCATCATGCCGACCGATTTTCACCCAACTCTACACTCTTCTCAACTTCATCAGTAAGCAAAAAGCTAGTTTTTAAGTTGTTTTCTCACTTAGTTTGATTGCATAAAATGTAACATCGTCTATCTTGTATATTGCATCATTTGTACGTTTGAGTAGGAGCATGCAAATTTGCTAAACTATTTCAATAGCATTTTATTTTCGCCAACAGTTAAGTGTGCATAAAACGTAATTTTTCACCCAGCTTCATCAAACCACTTGAACACCATCCAAACCAACTGATCTCTAGCATTAAATGCACTCAGTTCAACACCATAAGCTCTAGTGTGATTCTCTCAATCTCTCGTTCTTCCTCTCCTTCTGTCGCTCTCGCAGACACTTACACTCACGGTCACCCACTGCGTTTCCACAATGCAACTGCTCAGTTTGACTTCCTCTCTGAAGTGCTTCCTAGAGCGCGACCTTTCACCCTGCACCCCTGCATGACTGCCGGCCCACACTGAGAGAAGTCAAACATGAGACTCAAGGCGTTTTTTTCACCTGAGAAAATAAGAAAATGCTGTTTGATTACAAGTGTAATGGCACAGAAAGACAGCATTTGAGTAAAACATAATAGACATTTTTGGAAATGCACATGAAACGTCATCCTACAATGGTGAATGTTATTAGAAGTTGTGCTTGTTCTTTATTCCGCTTTTTATGGGGATTAAAAATGTGAAACTATGATGAATAAAATAAATAAATACAGGTCTCTAGAGAAACAGGAAATGCTTAAGAAATGGTATTCAAAGGTGACACAATGACGCTTTAAAATCTACCTGAAGAACACTTAACTCTTTTTAAAAGCAGCAAAGGAATAAAAAGGATTTTTTTATTCACCTAAATGCTCTCGTTCTTTCTCTCTCTTTCACACACGTGTCGTACAATCATTTCATCAGTGCAGGTGCACAAAATGCTCCCCCGAGGTCCTCCCGTATTCCCGCTGACAAAACTCTCTCCTCTTTCACCTGGAGGAAAAGTGACGAAGCCTCTCAAGGTCAGCGACTCCTTGACAACCGCTCCATCTGCAAGGTATTATCATTTCATTACCTGCCTGCGTCAAAAGACCCGTCTGTTTTCCCTGAGATTCCATCGCCATAGTAACTATTGATTTATTGTTGTTAGAGGCCAGTCGTTCTTGGATGATTAGCTCTTGATAGCACCATATGACAAACAGCTGCTCTTTGAGCCAGAGAGGTTGTTGTTGCAGAGTTGGTGTATGTGCACATGTGTGTGAACATCCCAGAGGAGCCCACCCTGAAGGCTCACTTTGTCTGTTTTGAACGACAGAGAGCACGTGGCTAACTGGAGCTCTCGGTGGACCTCTGTGGTGCATACAGCCGGGCAGTGCTTTGTCAAGTAGAGTTTGATAACTTCAGTTTTCCTCCAGAAAGCTGCATAAACGGATAAGAAACCCCCTCCACCCTGCCACCCACCCTCCGAGGCAGCAGGATCTATAAAGCCCTCCATCAAAATGAGCTCACCTCCTTTACGAGAGCATTAATCACCGCTCTCTGCTCTTCAAAGCACCTTCACGATGCCAGGGTGCTGTCTTCAGCCCCACGCTGCACGGCCCAGCATGACTCTTTAGCTCTGGAGTGATGAAGATAGAGCGAAAGGACCAAAACTAGTAGTCACATTAGCGAAATTTTGCAAGCAAAAATGTCCATTGTCTATTGTTAGTAGCGTAGTATGAATCACAGCTCACACAGAAGTCACTGTAACTAAGCGGTTTTATGTGGGTCAACACAGCAAATATGGGTGACCAAATTGAACCCATTGCAAAATATGTGGGGAAATTTTTTGCTTTGATTTGAAATTCGAAAATGGTGTGGAATCCAATGGATTTCGCCTATGAAAAAAAAGTAAGCGATTGTTTGTTGACAATAATACTTTTTATAGCATGGACAGGTAAAAAAAAACCAAACAAACAAATAAACATGAAATCCCATCCAATCAGTCGTAGCTCATTTGAAGTCATCTAGTCAAACTTTTGTTAATGCACCTCAGTTTGAAAAATCACATACATTTTTACTTTTATTTTTTATATGATCATTCAGTGTGTGACAGGATGTTACCTTGTGTGTCACTTTACTCAAACTCTGCATATGTCAACAGCAAATGCAGTTTGGGGTTGGTAATTATTAAATTTTTTAGAAACATATTAATACTTACATTCAGATAGGATGCATTTTAATTGATCGAAAGTGACAGTAGTCTTTCACATTGTGATAAATTTCTATTCTATTCTTTAAAAAAAACAGCTAAGTGTACTGCGCTAGACTAACTGAGACTTGTCTGGAATTTACATTTTAATGTACATTTAAATAGTAAACAGTTATTTTAGATTGTAATAATGTTTCAGAATATTACTGTTTTATTGTATTTTTGATCAAATGAATGCAACCTTGGTGAGCACAAGAAACTCAAACTCTGCTTTTACAAACAAAAAATAAAACAATAAGAATTAACGGCAAAAATCATCCATCGCAAGTCTCATGCAAATGTGTAATGTTACCATGAAAACTAATGTAGGCATGCTAGTGAAAGAGACTATAATTTGAACAGAGAAAAAGCACAAAAAAAATCTAATCGTGCCACATTTTGAAAGGTCAAAAAAAAAAAAAAAGGTAATTTTGCAGAAAGTCATTTTTTAAGACAATGTAAGTGCATTTATGATTAAAGTATATATAAATATACATGCATACATATATTGATTTATATTCATATTTCAGTTCATATTTTAAATATTTATTTATAAATGTTATATTAGTTATACAGTATTATATCAGTAACCTATAGAGAATGAAAAACCCTTACTGCACTAGGCATGTATTGTTATCAGTGTCAGAAGGCCAGACTCTACTTTACTTTGTGCTTGTGCATGCTGTGAAGCAAAAACTGACCGAAGCCTGGCAGCTTTAAGAGTTTTCTAAAGCACAACCAGAGTTCCATTAAACTGTGACCAATCATTGCCTCCGCTCACCCTGTCCTGTTAAAGAGCTCCATTCACATAATTTATGGTGCCTACTTTTTCGTTTTTAAAGGGGAGAGAGAGAAAGTGAGAGAGGGACACAGAAAGAGAGCTCTGTGGAAGACCCTAGCGAGTCCCGACGCTGCTACTGACTTGCAGTAAATAAATTAGGCAGGCAAACGAGGCAGGTCACGGGCTGGGAGCACCACCTCACTCAGGCTAATGACAGCCCTGGCTGCAGCCGCACCACCCTGGAGCTAACAGGTGGAACTGCTGATATTAATGACTCCAGGTGGACCTGCCAAGCAGGAGAGGAAACGAGAGAAAGCGAGAGATACAGACAGACAGAATGAGAGAGAGAGAGAGAGGATTAGAAAGCTGAGACCAATCCAAAAGCAATCTCTCATCCTCAGTCCTAAAGCCATTTTACAGATATGCTCATAAGAGAAAAGGCAACAAAGCAGTTATAAATACTCAGACTAGTGGCTTTAGTCCTGTCATACCAAGGCAGAAAGAGGGGTGTAATTTGGGACCGGGGCAGTTCAAATAATCCTGCAGAGGGACATGGGGTGCACAAGGGGTATTTAGCATCAACACATTATAAAAAAAATAATCATTCTGGTATCATTTGAGGTCTGTGTTGTGCATCTATGCTGTAGCTAGTTGCTAAAAAGTACAGTGACATTATGAAATACATAGAGTATTGATAAAATGTATATGTATAGAATGATATATGTAGTATATTGGTAAAGTACAATAGATAGATAGATAGATAGATGGGAGGACGGCAAACAAATGTGATCCCCTCTGCAAAACCTGTGGCAACCTGCTCTTTTCTTTTTAACAGCCCGTCTTCCTTCCTTTCTGTCTTTTTGCAGATGTGAATTGTAATCAGTGACAAGAGAGCAACGCACATCAAACGGCAGGAAACGGCTGGGGTCTGTGCCGCCACCTAATAAAAAGCAAACAAGCAATAAATAAAAGGGAATTTTATAGAGGGGCGTCTGCGGTGGGCTGGTGGAGGGCGGTAAGGGAGGCTGTGGAGACACACACACACACACACACATCAGAGAGCTACAATGATTCTGTGTTTTAATGTAAAGCAAGGAGAAGGCTGGGAAAAGGAATGAAGGAGAGATAGAAAGAGAGGAGTGAGATAAGGTTAGATATGACAGCAGGTAATGAGATCGTTTGATGTGGCAGATGAGGGAGAACTGAACGCCAGCCACGGGCCTCTGGAGAGGAGAGAGGTGAGGGAAGACCAGGGCTTTGGTTACAGATCAAACACACACACACACACACACACAGTGATATGGTATTGTGTGACCCCACACAGCCATTCAATATGTAACAGATGTTTAATCAGAACTTAATGTCCACATTAAATTAAAATTAAAATCTATTGTTTTGGTCTTACTGCAACATTTAGTTGATTAAATATTTAGAAAATTTAGAACTATTATTATTATTCATTATTTTAATCTCATTGATATATTATTGTTGTTTTTATTACCATTTTGAACCCGTTTTTATTTATATATTTATATATTTTTTTGGGATTTTTAGTTCGGTCTATAATTTTTTTTTCATTTAATTTTCTTTTCAGTTTTAGTTTTAGGTATTTTAGAAGTTTATCAACTTTAATTTAAAATGAGAAATTAAATTGAATGATTAATTTATGGTTTTAATTTAGGTCTAATTTTAGTTAACTGTAATTATCCCTCAATTGATTATACATTTGTATAAAAAAAACTGTAAGATGTAATATATATATATATATTTATTCCTATTTCTGTATTTGATTTATTTTTTTACTGAAAAAATCAAAATATGTGATGCTATGGAAGGGCTAATTTTCTCAAACACTAGCGCATATATTAATATTTTTTTAGCCAATATAGCATTCAAAAAGCAACATGCTGAGCGAACTGTCACATCTGACAGTGTTTATTGTGAATCCTTGTACTTTTGACACTTCTGTGAGATGGTCTTTGTTGAGGCTGACTTTGAAGGCCTCCGTAGAACAATAATCAAGGCCTGTCTTAAAGAACGCATGAGGATCAGAGGGAGCCGCGTTCACAGATCGAAAACAAATTGGTTTCACCTCTTCAGACAACCTCGTGCAGAAGAGAGAGTGGGAGTAGTTTTTGACATTTCTTGTTTTATTTTTTATTTTTTTAAATGGGATTTTGAAAACAAGAACACAGTGATTCATCAAAGTTTGTTTTAGAAATGAACTTTGAGTTATAAAGACACAAAAAGAGACATTTGACTTTCATATCTCAAAACCTGATTAGTATACATGGGAAATTAGATTTTTAAGTCGACATGAAATCAAAAAGGACCTTATTTACTTTCTTAATGCACGTTCTAGGTCACTCACTCTAGGAGTGGATGATTTAAAAGTGCATGTTACTCCAAAAGAAAACATGTTTGTTTTCATTTTCTTTGATAAAAATTGCTTCACTTCTGAAATTACTTTCCTTTCAAAGAGAAGGTTTTACCATAGAGGACCATAGTGGCTTACCCTGGTCGACAAGAAGGGACCATGTGTAACCAAATCATTTTGTGCATGAAATTAATTATGTGACACCAAATGCAGCATTTCATGACAAAAAATGAGTTGCACTTCACTTTGTACACTCTAAACCAAGTTTCTAACACTTTGTGCACGTATTTTTGGACAAATGCACTCACCATAACAAATGCATTTGAAATCCAATTTCTTAACATATTACTTACAAATTTGTTCAAACTGACTAATGAAATTAGCCTACTTTTCATTTGAAAGGTTAGTGGCAGATTTACGCTTCTCTCTTGGAATCATGAAATAGTGTGCGAGGTCTCTGTCGATAGAAAACAGCCCGTATAAATCCATAATGACAAGCAGACCTCCACTTCCTGTGTGTGTGTGTGTGTGTGTGTGTGTGTGTGTATGCTCATTGGCCATTAAGTCAGACGGGGGTAAGTTTTCACCAGCAGCTACGTGTCATTTCCTCCTGTCACATGTCTGACTGAACAGGTTTCACCAACAAATCCATATTGATATTCTAGATATCACACAGGATATTCTGTGACAAAATAGTCACCAATTTACAAACTTTTGACGGCTCATTTCTTTCATGTGTAGACAAAGAAAAAAGGATGTAATGCAGTATCAATGCACAACCATCTCTAGGATTTACAGAAAATGGTCCGAAAAAGATCAAATATCCAGTGAGCGGCAGTTCTGTGGATGAAAATGCCTTGTTGATGTCAGAGGTCAGAGGAGAATGGGCAGAATGGATAGAAAGGCAACAGTAACTAAAATAACTACTCGTTAAAACCAAGGTATGCAGAATATCATCTCTGAACACACAACATGTCTAGTCCTTAAAGGGGGTGGTTGACTGGGATTTTTCTAGGCTTGATTGTGGGTGCAGTATAACGTGGTCATGCTTAGTTTAAATAATTTTTTTTTATCTTTATTCCACACCAATCTTTCCTTTCTCTCACAGACTAATATGCTATTATCTAATACTAATATGCTTTTAATATCTAAATCCGTTAAAGGATTTTTAGGCTGAATTAATTAGGTAAACCGGAACCAGGAACACTTCCCATAACACCCTATGTACTTGCTACATCATTAGAAGAATGGCATCTACGCTAATATTAGTCTGTTTAGCCACCAGATCCATTCTGTATGACACTATTTAAACTGAACAGAGATGGCATCACTGAATTCAATGATGAACTGCCTTTAACTATCATTCTGCATTATTGACTGCATCATTAGTTTTCCTAATGAATGTTGTTCAGTTGTTTTGACCCAATGTATTTTGTTTAAAGTGCTATATAAATAAAGGTGACTTGACAGACACCTCGATCATTTTTTATTGATTGCCATTTTCCAATCAATTTTCTTAATAGCATTTATGTTAATCTCAAAGACATTTCATCGAAGTTGTACGAAATTCTCATTTTAGTAAGAAGAAGATTCATCTTTTTAGCATCAACCTTATAATAACTCTGCATTGATTCCCAAATTCACGAAGCATGAAACTTTAGCATCGCTCTATCTCTCTCTCTACGGGACACCCCCAACCCTTATGGATATAGAGCTGATACTGGTCACCTCTAAATTTGATTTAATATCACTAAATAGAAACTACTTTCTGAGGCATTTGGTAATCAAAGCTAAAGGCAAGCCACAGGGGGGTTCATTATGGGAAGAGCTGCTCTGGGGTCCATGGCTAATTGCTAAAATGCACAAATGGAGTGGAAATTCAGTGTGACGTGAAGCATCATAAAGATAATACAACTACTTTGAACAAGCAGCATGTGTGTGTATACAGCTCTCCGGCTGGGCCTGCCAAGTATAGGGATTGAAGGTAAGACTGGAATAAATGTACGCACACACACTCATAACCTCTTCTGTGTGCTATAGAACAAACACAGAGCATTTTCTTTGTTTGATCCGAAGCATGCTTTGACTGGCTGACTTTGTCATAACAGCAGAAGTACGGCGGTGAAGGGCAGAGCTTATCATGGCTAATTTACACCTGGCAAACTGACAGTGAATATAAAGCAGCCCATAGCAGAACTAAACCGAGATCATCGCCAGCAGTTATGACATGGTGGAACAGAGATAGCGTGTTATGCACATACTGATAGAGTAATGGGGTCAGGTGGTGGAAAGTTTACTGCGTGATCACTGGGAGGCTCGTAGTTGTGTTGTTCTGTATTTTCTCAGGTTTGGGTTTATATTCTATTATGACAACATGCTGGCTGATCTGTATCCATATTTCATGGCTGGGTATTTGGTACCGTGGCAACGGGCTGCAGGGGCCAATGAGGACGCAGCAGGGAGCTCCAGCTGTGCAGCTCAGTTTACCCATATGCCTCTGATGCTGCCGTCCACCCCTTCCCCGAGAACTTCACTTCCTGCCAGAGAGGAGCAGCAGGAGACAAAGACATGCTGAACCTGCAACCTGCCTAATATCCACAAATATAGAGCAACAAACACAAACATTTAATTTCCTGTATCTACAAAGACACATAGCATTGATATATACAAATTTGATATAGATCTATGCTAATGTTATCCTACACCTTAAAGTGATAAATCCCCCCTAAATGAAAATTCTCTCATCCTTTACTCACTCTCAAGTTGTCCCAAACCTATATGAATGCCTTTCTTCTGCTAAACACAAAACAGGATATTTTGAAGAGTGTGTGTAACCAAAGAGTTGATGGAACTCATAGACTTCCATATTATTATTTTTTCATACTGTGGAAGTCATATCATAATAAATGCATAAGTAAATAATAATATTGCATAATAAATGTTATATATGCATATATAATAACATTTATTATGCAATATTTTATTTACTTATGGAAATATTATTTAAATAACACATTAATTAATGTTATTGTTTATTTTGTATTCACTTATTGGTAACACTTTAGGAGGGTCCAATTCACACTAATAACTAGTTGTTTATTAGCATGTCTATTATTAACATATTGGTTGTTTATTAGTGCTTATAAAGTGCATAAAATGCATGACATTCATAATCCTACCCAATACCCTAAACTTAACAACTACCTTATAAACTATTAATAAGCAGCAAATAAGGAGTTAATTTAGGCAAAAGTCATAGTTAATGGTTAGTTAATAGTGAGAATTGGACCCTAAAATGAAGTGTGAACCACTTATTTATTATCTTATCATTATTTTATCATAGAGTGTGTGTGTGTGTGTGTGTGCAAAAAGTGTCATAAATAAAAGATAACATTTGCATATATATATATATAAACAAAAAAATAATAAAGAAAATAAAGAAAAAAGTTAATTACATGTATTTTGTTTTTTGAGTGAGCTATCCCTTTAAAAATACCCAACTGAAGAGCTTCCTTCCACTTCTGGTGGCTAATTTATGAGTAATGGCTACAGAATGAAGATGGAGTCACAGATGCTGACAGCTGGCCAGATGTATCTTTTAGAATCTAAGTGTCACTCACTCCAGATCCAATTATAGCCTGCAGCTGTGAACAGATAAAGTGACTCGAGTTTATTTCAGCTTCCAGTCAATCAATGTGTTTCATTGTCTACAGACCCTGATTCACCGCCTTTTATATCAAGGTGAAAAAATACCAAAATATCTCAGCAGACTCCTCAATCAATAGCATCCGAATGGGCCACAACACCGACATTAGCTAAATATTTAGAAAGACTCGCTCATTGACTGAGGAGAAGAGCTTACACAATGGGATCTGACACTTTTTTGTCTTCCAGTTTGTTCAGATTAACCAGCGACAAAGAATTTGATCAATCACTCCAAAGCTGCTATCACAGAAAGCAGGACAAAGACAGAGAGGCCAGCAGGGTCACGAGAATGTAATCAATTGAGTCAATAAGCAGCTGATTTCCGCCTGAGAGCGCTGGAATATAAAATAACGTTACAGATCGGTTTTTGCTTCGTCTCTTCTGCGTGTCAGAATATGTTTAGATTGCTGTGGACTAAAAAGCTCGAGGCCAAGATACTTTTGCACTTTCTCTAATGGTGTGTCTAGAAGCCAACAAGGGTTATCGGTCTAATAAAATTATACTGAGTCTGTGAGTCTTATAACATTATTCTATTTAGACAAGTATAATCTCTCTGTCCATCTCTCTCAGGGTAAGGGATATCGCTCCCTCTGTTTTTCAGATGGAGGGCAGATGGCTGCTGCTTCACTGATGGCAAATTTCCATTTCCTTAAGGTCAACAGCTCACTGCCACAAAACAGGCAAAGGATCTCTGATAAACACTCAGTATTTGCATTTAAAATAGGGTTGAAGAGGGTCAGCCTGAACCGCATTGGCTGCCTTTCTGCTTGAGAGATCAGGAGGAGAATCCAAAACACAGTATAAAGTGTCACTTTTAATCACGCGTTCATCCAAATGTGTGGTTTCTGATTTGTCAGGAGAAATTACTGTGGGTGCAGACAGACAGTTTGAAAAATAGTTGGCAGTGTATGCTGACCTGTACTGTGGACTGTTTATGTTGGCTATATTTCAAAACTGACAATCAGTCACACAGGAATTTGAAACACTTCTCTGAGGATAAAAGAAAGAATGTTCGAAAGTGTTTGCTCATTATCTTTAAAATTGCAACTTTATTGAATTGCTTAATCTGAACAAGAACAGGTTGCATATGCATGTGGAAAACTTGAGATGAAGTGAAGCTAGAAATTCTTCAAGATTTAATTTATCACATTGGTTTGATATACTATTGTTCTTTTACTTCCTATCCATCAGTTATCACAGCCGTGAACTTTTAGAAATCTAAAGTAACAAACTTATGAAATCAGTGAAGAACTATAACCTGAGGCAATTTAGTACCACATCAGAAAGCCTACCAGACCTATGCAAAAACAAAAACAGATGATCAAATTATAGAATTGGTAATAGAATACAACTAGTAATACAATAGTAGCAATTTAAAAAAAGGATATAACACACACAGACGCACGTATATATATTGTTTTTGTTTTTATATACACGTTTACATCAGTCCTTCAGTCCTAAGTAATAAGAATATTACAAACAGTTCTATTGTTTTAAATACTGTGGCTCAGTGGTAGAGCCTTGCATTGGCAGTGCAAAGGGTTGTTGGTTCAATTCCCAGGGGAACACATGTTAGGTAAAAAAAAATGTGAGCCTGAAAGCACTGTAAGTCACTTTGGATAAAAGTGTCTGCTAAATGCATGAATGTAAATATACAGGTAGTTATAAAAACTATAACTTAACCTATACCCAATATTTGTTTGTTTTAAGTTGTTTATTTCCATGTTTTGCTGTAGTGTGTCACTGTATATCACTGTACATTTCTAAAAATTCATTTTAACATTAACTGTAATAATCCAGTGAGATTTTTGTCTGACAGCAGCCAGTGCTCCACACAGAAATCTGATCTCATCATCATCATCCAGTCTTTCTGGAATAACATGAAGAAACAGAACAAACTGAGACAGACTCAATCCAGAAGAACTGTGGCAACGTCTCCAAGATGCTTTTCATACTGATTAGTTCATGAGATGCTCATACACTGTTAATCAGAAAGCATAAAAAAGTATCCTTTCAAACAACTTGTATGGCTGTGTTTTCTGAAATAATATTGAATCAACCCCAAACCCACTTTCACTTCTTAGAATTCCATCCTGCGAAGCTGGCAAAGCTACAGTATGTCTACCTCAAACCAGAAGGCTGGACGAATCAGTACAGAGAAATTCCCAAAGCAGAGATTTCTGAAATTTATATCAACTTTGACAAGAAGCTGTTTATCAGAGTAAAATCTGCCAGATATCAGACTTCTCCTATTGTTCTCCACATGTGTGTCATCTTCACTAAATAAAAAGTGGAGGTATACTCTGTCTCCTGCGAGGACATTTTAGCCACGGCTGTCTGGAGTCATTGATTGTGACTAACGGTGGAGACAGTAATCCTGCGCAGGTACTAGATTGCAATGGCCCTGATCAATAGGCCCCGCACGAAGGGAGGTAATGCCCACAGCGGCAGCAGCATTCATCAAAAGGATAACAGGAACAAAGTCAACACTGCCCACAGTCTGTCTGCACAGAAACCCGCTTGGAAGAAGAAAGCATGCAAATATTTCATCTCTGAGTTGAAACTTAAAGGTCCCTTTCTTTGTGATCCCATGTTTTAAACTTTACTTAGTGTGTAATGTTGTTGTTAGAGTATAAATAATATCTGTAAAATGCTAAAGCTCAAAGTTTAATGCCAAGCAAGATAATTTATTTAACAGAATCCGTCTACATCGAATGACCAGTTTGGACTACATCCCTCTAGTTCCTGCAGTAATGACGTCACTAAAACCGTTTTTTTTTTTTTTTGACTAATCTCCGTCCACAGGAATAAACAAAAAAGGGGGCGTGGTCTTGTTGCGCTCCGATGGAGAAGAAGAAGAGCTGTGTTTGTGTTTGTCGCCATGTCGTCGAAACGCTGTTATTTTCATCTCGGAGTCCAATCATCTTTGTTTGGGCTTCCCAGGGACGCTGTACTTGGAGATTAATGGTTACAATTTATGTTTAACTCGGTTCCCGAAAATTATAATCCACATGTAAAACTATGTGCAGCACATTTTACTGAGGACAGCTGTCTTAATCTCATTCAGTTTAATGCCGGATTCGCACAAAGATTATTCTTGAAAGATGGAGCAGTTCCCTCTTTGTCTGGAGAAGGTGTTGTTTATGGACAACAATCAGTAAGTGTATTTTATTATTTAAGTTGGTTTCTGTAACTAATTACACAAAGGGCAACGCTGTTTAGCTTTGTTAACTAGATGGTAGCGCTGTGCAAAAAATCTAATGTGATTTTCATGCGCATCTCGTCAGTAAAGGCGTTCTGTGGTTAGAAGTACACCTCCATCACATGCGTTCAGATCAGGATTGACAGGTTTTCAAAACAAATCCTGCCCACTTGCTTCTCAAAACTACTCCAAAACTAGCCCAATCGTGATTCCAGGAGGGCCGCGTGCACGCTGCTGTCGAATCACAACACAGGAACCGCTGGCCCAATCAGAACTCGTTATGTATTTCTGAAGGAGAGGCTTCATAGAACAAGGAAGTCATCAGCCCATTTTTATGACAGTGAAAACAGCGGTATACAGATAAGTGAATTGTTTTTACATGTGAAAAATTAACACCTGTTATATTGCACACTGTAAACACAATCAAAGCTTCAAAAAAACACGAAAAACGTGACCTTTAAGTCAAGTTTGTTCAGGATGAGCTTCAGTGTGACTGAGGAAAGAACCACACGAGAGGGCAACCACAGAGCTGAATGGGGCAAATGTCTTTCCCGCCACATGAATTTATTTGACGTACAGGCACTCTCTATAAAGTCTCTCATATGCGATATCAAAGACAGAGTTGTCAAAACACAGTGCATTTCTTATTTTCTCCCACAGCTTCTCCTGGTTGTCAGTGTTGAAACAGTTCGGTATTTCCCCCACTCTTCCCAATGTTATATTATGGCTAATATTAAATCAAAAGCTAATTCGCTTGCCGTTCTCAATCTTATTTAGAGCAGAGAGTGATAATTTTTTTGTGCCTGCACCAAACTGTGAAATTTTTTCCAAGCGCAGCCTGATAAGATCCCAATCAGTAGGCCAGATTGGTTTTCCAGTATCTGTGTGGAGATCAGAAGACGCATCAGTGAGATAATTTGCAAACGTTTCCTGTGACCTCCACACATTCAAATGGAGTCCTTGTTTCGGTGCTGTCTCGAGTGTCCGCAAGTTTACCCACAAACCTCGAGCTTCATGCACATGGGGACATATTAAAATTCACTGCAACCCAGCAGTCAATACCACTCCATATTTTATGCCGTGAAGCTCTAAAACAATCCAGTTTATAGATTGACAGGTGCTTTATCGATCAGAGTGGAAAAATCTAGCAATGATCTAGTTAATATTTCATAAATCCTACTGAGAATCATTCAAATCAAAGTGACACGGAGCAGAACTGTGACAAATAAAAATAACAAGACAGATAAAGAGACTATATTAAAAACAGACACCTTCAGCTGAGAGAAAATGTCACGGAGAAATGATTAATCCTTTAATGTTGAATAAAATAAATCACTGTCCTACTTCTTTGCTGTTATAAGAGATGCTCTTTGATTTCTCTTTTGGTCTGGTTTTCACTTAGTTTCCCCGTTTTTTTTTTTTTTTCTCTAATCTTTTTTAAATTATAAAGTATTGAACACAAAAAGGCCCTTTTGATCTTAAAATTGTGCATTTTAAATACTATTAATAAAGGGATCCCTAAACATAATAAAGCAATGTCACAAAAACAAGAATGCTGCTGTACCGAATATTTTGATAGTGAGCGAGATATTGCATTAATACAACAGTCTGATTAACAAAAATAAAATATGCTTTATTGCATAAAAATATATAGCCTATTAGAGTTCTAGTGCTTTCACAGGAACTTTGCTGTTTTCGGCTAAAGCAGCTACTGTGAGTCATTGAAACATATTGATCGTCCTAAATACACTTATGTATGCCTCTTTCGTATGCGGATGAAAATGAATCAAAATCGCATTTGATTAAATGTGCGAATTCAGTAATGCATCCACAGGCACCATTAACCCATCAGAAAGGAAACTTCGGATGCTTACAAATTACAGAGGGACTGCTAACTTCATGAAATGAAATAAAGGGACATTGAATTTCACCATGAAGACTTGACATTTAAATTTGATTGATGCTTTGTGAAGAAAATCATCAAACCATCACTTCTAAATGCCACAACAGACAGTTTAACAGATGAGCCTGGGTGCATTCTGAAAGGTTTAAATTACACGATGCTAATCCGACAGGCACGGTGAGATACAACGGTAATCTTTAAAATCAAAATTGCATCTGGTACCTTTTGTAATAATGCCCAATGTATCCGCCATATGTGGCTAAAAATCAAGCAGTGTAGGACACACTTTAAAACTGTTTGGTGAGATCAGAGAGCTCGGGCTGAATTGCTTTTGAGACATTCTGATGCAGTTGTCTTTTGGTCTCTCTCTGTGTGTTTGTATATTAGAAATACAGACAGAGGTTAAATAATAATGGACTGGAAAAATAACACTGTGATCCATATCCAACACAACATAACTGCATAACTGGCCATAATTTTTCAGTAAGACAATAACAAATACTTAAGCATCTGTCACATCACAGGATAAACACGCCTTTGATTTTGTTTTGATATTTATAAAGCCTTCAAACTGTTTACTGAAGCCTGACGTGCACTTGTGATGCCGTGTGGAAATAGTTTTTGGTACACTGCACAGACGGGATACTAAGCCGAAGCTATAAATGATAAACGAGAGGAACGGCAGAATTTCAAACGTTGCAGGGAGCAACTGGAGTGCTGCTGATGTTCCTCTTTTTTGGAAGTACACACTGAGGTACGGTGCAAGGGCATTGAGAAATAGAGTACAGGTGCCAGATAGGGCCATAAAGCGCATAATTCACATGAAAAAGAGGCTGTAAAAGCATTGATTGACTGCTGCTCCTGGTTTGCAGCCACGGGGAGAATTTATCAGATTGGATGGAACACGACAACAGCCGCACGAGTTTCCCTAGTCAGCAATTATATTTATCAAAACCCATACAGAATTCTTAATTTACTTTTCATACTCATTTCCTAACCTCCCTCACCCCATCAAAGCATTACTAAATCACTTTAAAACAGGGCACAGTACGTACACACACACACACACACACACACGCATTGCCAGGTGCTGCAGTGTGTGATTTAAAGCTATGATTCTATTCAAACGGCAGCAGAGGTTAGCCTGGAGCAGGCTCAGGCGATTCATCATTTCCTGCTTGATAAGAGAGGGATTAATACATTTAAAGCTTTGGTCGCCAGCAGTCATCCGTCTAAACGTGGCCTAATCCATTCAGGCTGCAGCTCCCCAGAGAACGCCGCTAAACAGAGAAAACACCTGAAACTCAGATGCGAGAGCGGGCCGCTTACATATTAAGGCGTGCTGAGAGGCAACACTGCATTAAAGAAGCCCACACTAAGGAAATCTCACGCTGCGCTGATCTTTCTCCGACAGGGCACGCGGTTCTAGAAAATGCCAGAATGCCACCCTGTGGATTTGGGCACCTTTGCTCGAGCAGCAGGGCCAGATGGAGTGAAGACCAGAGGTAAAGTTTGACCTAAATGCTAGAAACAGAGAGAGAGAGAAAAAAACAGGGCTTATGCCCACCCTTACTATACAAAGCCATCACCCCAACAACCCCATTCCAGTCCAAGTTCCTAGAGCGCTCGGGGGATTTTGCATCCGAAAGGCAGGCCGCAGGGGCTCCAAATGCGCTCCAGCATCAGAATTCACAATTAAGCCCCTGTGTTTTTTTAGGACACTCCTTTTCTTTGCCCTAATAGCTCATAATGCATTCATTCCACACTTAATTTAACAGCCATGCCCATTTGTTCTCCCCTTGCTCATGCACTCACTCTCTCTCCCCCCTTTTCCGTGTGTGCAAATGCGACGGCCAAGGAATGAAAGCAATCCATTATGCACATGTGTCTGAACAAGGCGACCTGTGTCACAGCTGGCTCTCTCTCTCTCGGCCTCTCTAATTTCAGTTTTATTGTGACCCCTGAATACACACTAAATACACACTTCCTGGACTGATGCATCTACGAAGAGAAACCGTAGATCTCTGGAAAAAATAAGAGGCCGGATCCAAGCTGCAATTGTTAGCCACCTCCTGCTGAACAGAAAAGCCTCCATTGTGTGCTAGAGAATAAGACCTAATTAGTTACTGAAGGAGCGGCCCTGGAGTCCGTCGTAAAGCGTACTCTGACTTTCTCTTACTATGTTTCCGAGCCCTCGGGGCCAGGCCGGCTCCAATTTGGAACGGAGTGTTCTCATGCACCCGAGCTCGGTCTCATCTGTGAGGGCCGCTACCACATGGCTGTTGGCAAAATTTGACAGAAATTTTGAATAAGAAATTGTACTGTAATTACTCTTACATTGTGAGGCTAAATTAAGGATGTGTTTCTTGACCACTAGTGCTAACATTGCTACAACAAAGATGGAAAGTGTGTTGGGGGGGGGGGCTGTATTAAAGCGGTACTTCACCCAAAAATGAAAATTCTGTTACCATTTACTCATCCTCATGTTGTTTCAAACCTGTATGAGTTTTGTTCTACTGTGGAATGCAAAAGATTATGAATATATTTTCTTTTTTTAAAGGGAATTTTTGGACCCCATTGACTTTTACTGTATGGTCACATACAGTTAAAACATTCTTCAAAATATCTTCCTTTGAGTAAATCATTGCTATTTTATAATTATTTCTACATTATTTTAGGAGTTATTAATATTCTGAATTGGCTTTCATAGCTTTTAAAATATATTTTCAGTTTTCATTTTCATTTAATGGTAAGTTTCAGTTATTTTGTTATGTGCACTTTTATCAGTACTTTTGTTTATGTTTGATTTTGTTATTTATTTTTTAATTTATTTGGTATTTAACTTTTAATTCTCGTTATATTAGTACTTACAGAAAATAAATGTATTTTATTTTAGTTAGCTTCCATTTCAACATTTCAAATTTTTGTTTAATTTTCTTAAGTCCATCTAAAATATACATTTAATTAGATTTCTGGTTTATTTCAATTATCAAAAACTGATTTTTAATAGTTTTAGATAACAACAACAACAACAACAACAACGCTAGAGTAAATTATGACAATTTAACTTTTTGGGTCAACCCTAACTTTAAGAACAGCAAATTATTTTAAAAGAAAAAATTCACATTGTAAAACAGCCACTGAAAACCTAATCAAAGGTTCACTCTAATGTACTGCAAAAGAAATGCACAAAGATCAACACCAGTCCAAACAGTGAGAGACAGGGATGAAAGGGCCTTTGATAAGTGACAGTGACTGTGATAGTCATTGTCTGAGATGACAGGATGAATGAGTGAATGACAGAACAATGACAGGATGAATGAAGCAACAGAACTGATGGATTCAAATGGAGCCTGGCATGCATGATGGAGAGTGACAGAGGAAAAGACGGACCCCTCCTTGTTCCTTATCGAAACTTTCAAATCATGCACTGTAAAAAATTATTGTGATTTTAACAGTAAGAGGCTCTATACAGTAAAAACCTGTTAATTGGTCAACAGTAAGTTTCCATACTATATACGGGGAATAAATGTAACTACATTTAATGTAATTTTACAGTAAAATACCTTTTTTTGTATATGTAAAAGAAAAAGTCATTATATAATTTACAGTGAAATACCGTAAATTGACACTTCTGGAATTCCTTGCATGACACTTCATATTTGATGGTTTTTTGTTGTTGTTGTTGAAATAACTGTTTCTTCTTATGTTATTCTTGCAAGTTGTGTACATTAGGGTTTTATCTTCCATCTGATGTTGTTAAATGAATGTTTTGCATTATGTCAGTACCAAGTGTGTTACCGTGATGGTGTTTAGTGTTTGTGTGAATGAGACTGTGCACCTTCTATATAGTAGTGATGGGATTTATGGCTCTTTGAGGGGATCCGGATCTTCGCGATCCGTTCCTTTCAAAGAGCCGTTCAAAAGAATGGCTCTTTTAAAATATTTAGTCAGTTTTAAGAAGCCAGCTTGGGAGCATCTCAGTTTATCCTGGAAATAATCACTGGGAGGTATTATGAAGTGAGATTTGTAGTCAAATAATTAAAGCTCAGATATCACACACCAATATCTGAGTTTGAATTATTCTGAAATATTGATTGTTACCTCATTTCTCATGTGTGGACTATATTCCATAGGGTTGCACAAATCCCTCTGCTTAGACAGTGACATCATTATTTTGATTTACCTTTAGTACAAAGTGTGTGTGTGTGTGTGTGTGTGTGTGTAAAACTACGTTGACTTATGTTATTCATACAATACCTACTCACAAATAAACATAAAAAACAAAGCCGGCTGCAATGAATTTCTGTGCAAAACAGCTTTTACTTCAAACACTTCCTCACAAGAACATTGTTATCACACAAGAACATTTTGATAGAAAACTATTTTTTTTTTTAAAAGTAGATAAAATTAGAATAAATAAAATGGAAATGTCTACATACTACATACTATTACTACTGTAAACTTTGCAAATAGGACATCAGCCCCTTCAAGTCAATGAACAATAACAAAGTGGGCTGCAATGAATGTCTTTGGAAAACAGCTTTTAGTGAAAAATTTCTATACAAGTACAGTATCACAAAAGAAAATTTTTAATGATTTTAAAATAAGTTTTAAATGAACACAAAATGCAATGTAAATGCATGCACAACTAATAACTAATATCATCACGCTATAAAGGGTTGGCCTGCGCTGGGTGCGCCCCCCCCCCATAACTGTTCTGTCTCCTGGAGGAGCTCATTTGTATGAACACGCATAGGAAAAAAGAACGATAGAAAGAACGGCTCCTCTCCACTCGCGACTCGGCTCCCATCGTTCATGTTTATGAGCCGTTCAAAAGAATCGGTTCGTTCGCGAACGTCACAACTCTACTATATAGAAATATTCTATATATAAATTAATATTACATCAGTTCATGAAATATGGTATTTTATTGTGAATGTAAGTTAAGTCTGTAAAACTTAAAATGTTATTACCATAGTATTTACGTTGAAGTTCTGGCAACCACAGCTGCTGGTATTTTACCGTAAATTTCACAGATTTGTTTTTTAGAGTGTGGGCAATTACAGTGGCACATTTTGGAAACTGACTGAAAGTTAACTTTTTACATAGACATTTTTATTATTTATATATTCACACGTTTATAAATCTCATCCACATTCTGTATGAATTATATAGTCCCTGCTCATAAATTTCCATTGGTTCCCAGGAGACAGCGGCCCTGCAGTGCAGTAAATAGATTGTAGCCCCTTTCTTATAAGACCTGATTCAGCCACACACTTAGTTCCATCAGCCGCATCTGCTTGACCTGCAGTTCGCTCACGCTGTGGAAACGGTGCTCAGTCATTTACACAGCAAATGTTCTGTGTCCTGACCTCCACAGCACCGTCCATCTGACCAATCACTGACAACACATTTCATCACTGCCGGAAACCACACATGCTCTCAATTTCCTTGAACAACTACCACAGCGCTTGCTAATGCAATCATCATTATTGCTTATAATCTGGGGATTTCAACCAACACCTGATCCTAAATATTAAATGTCGTTGCATAGCGTCCCACATTGACTGTGCTGTGAATGCGTATGATACTTCAAATCGTGTGATTTGCTGAAGTAGATTTTTTTTGTAAGCAATCAACCGAGAAAACCATGGCAATCACTTTATCTTTATCAAACACCTTATCTGCATAGCAAAACACCATAACATTTTCGGCAACACTTTACTTAAAGCCTTTCTGTATAATGCATTATAATTGGTTATTAAAGGGGCTAATGCATTAAAATGATTCATAATGTGCATTGATTTACATTATATTGTGTTGTAAAATGCACAGTGTAACAATTAATTGATACGTGTTATAACTGTAAAATGCATTATAAGGTGCCTATTTTTTTTTTTTTTTTTTTTTAAATAGTAACCACAAAAATACTAAGCAGCACAACATTGTAATAAGCATATTGAATCAGCATATTAGAATGATTTCTGGACACTGAAGTATATTGCTGACAAAAATTCAGCTTTGCCAGCACAGGTATACATTTTAAATCATAATACATTTAAATAAGAAAATAGTTACTTTAAACCGTGATAATATTTCACAGCATTAGCATTTTTGCTGAATCTTTGCAAATAAATAAGCTTCTTTGAAAACATTTTAAAATCTGACAAACTAATAGTATAATTGCTGAACGTAAACAGCAAATCAAATCCACGTTTTACAGTATTGTACATTTTACCACAGTAAAGGGATGTTGTTTGGCACTGTGTGGCAAATATCTGTCTACACCATGAATGAGTGTAGTCAATTCAAACAAAACCATCTTTGCAAGCAGAAATGTGAAATATGACTCGTGCAATTTAAGCAAATGATGTTGATTTTCTTATTAGAGCAGCACTAATTTGACTGATATTTGAAAAAACTAAGAAATAATGTCTGAAAGTCTCTTTCATCCGACTAGAGGAACATCTGGATGATCTCTCAGGACACTGACCCTCAGACTCTGGGCGGAGGGGACAGCGCTGTGCAGACACTGAAGAGACGGCACTCAGCAGGGGTCAGGAGGTCACACCAGCCTGTGAAAAGGCTCTAGTGCTGTGGAACGCCCTCCACTGGTGTGAAAGACATACCACGATACACATGGCCACACAGCTGAATGCTAAGAAGGCATGCAAGAGCATTTACAACAGCATCAAAAGAAGAAAGTCAAGTCGAGAAAAAGAGTTAAATACTGAAATGGAGACAAAGAAAGAGGCAGAGAAAGGCAATGTATTTGATCTACTTTGCAACATCATTGTGAAGGATTGTAGAACCGAACATGATTTAGTGCAGACTATGTATTCAATATTCACATGTGCAACACAGAACATAAACAAACCCTTATTAAAATGTTAGCGAAGCCCAAAAATAAAATCCAGTCATTATATGCTCACCCACATGCTGTTCCATGCTATATGGTGTTATTTTTTAATAATCTCCACGCATATCTCTCCCATGAAACAACAATAGCAACCACATCAATAAGCTCTAAAAATGAGGGGTGAAAAACACCATGAAAGTCCTTCAAATGACTGGAGCTGTATTCCAAATCTTCCAAATCTACATTACAGCTTTGCATGAGCTAGTCATTTCAGTATTAATGAAATCCACTTATTGAGTCAATGAGTTAAACGAATCGTGATTTTGAGCCAGTTCTTTTCCTAAAAATAAACCTGCTGATCTAGTAAACATATCAGAGTTAAAAACTAATAGAGGTGCAAAAACTGATGCACATCTCTGTCTGTTGAAACTATTGCATGGTTTCAGAAGGTTTGGAGAAAGTGCACAGGTCATATGGACGGATGCTGATGCTGCTTTTTGGTTTATCTTTCAATGCAAACAAACTATTCCTTTAAAAATTAAATATTTAAATATTCATTATATATATATATATATATATATATATATATATATATATATATATATATATATATATATATATATATATATATATATATATATATATATATATATTTTTTTTTTTTTTTTAAATCAGCTATTTTTAATAATTACACATTCATTTAAATCTAAATTCCACAATTAAAAAAACTCACACAGAGCACTTTAATTATCAGCTTGAACCACTTTATTAATGACATGCATTAAATTAAAGAATAATTTAATGACTCGTCCCCAAATAAGGCCCTAAAAATGTCCATGCTGGGCTGCTAAAAGGCTCCGTTCTTTCATAATCCAGTGTTTCCTCACAGCAGCCCATCAGTTTGAGGATAATGATCCCAAAAATACTGGAACACAACCATAATCCGGACACACCACTCTTTAATCACACTCTGATTCTGTCATCAGTTCTGATTTCTGTAGCTCTCTAATCTCACAGAGAGACGCTGTAGTATTAGAGTGTTTGTTTGGGATAGAGGGGGTGGAGAAACCAATTAGGATCTCCCATGAGGAAGATTCTCCCAGATTGTGGCACAATTTCTGAGCACACACATCTGTTCTGCAGTCCTGAATCGGGAAGATTTAATGTACAGTACGACTCTTAGGTGACATTGAATTAAATGTAATATTTAGGCCAAAAAAAGGTGAACTTGCATCACTTATATAAGAAACACAGCTTAACATGTCAAGAGAAAGAGCAGTAACCTCTGACCACAGAAACTCTTTTGTGCTTCGTTTCTCCTCTGTTTTGTTCTCATCTCTCTGATCCGTATGTAAATGACCCAGACAGTTTGACCTCTGGCCAGCCTTCGTCCATCCCCGCTGCTTGACCTTTAACACACTCACACAGCAGTCATGCACAAAGGGCTGCTTTCCTTACCAAACCAGCATCAACGGGCGATCTGTCTTATCTGACACCTTAAAGCCAATTTACAAGAAGAAATTTCTCTCACAAACTCTCTTTAGACAGATCCGTGCTGTTTAGGGATAGCCTCAGCACAATTCTAGAGCATCCTCGAGGTGACAAAAACATTACGAATGCCCCAGATTTTCCCCACCAATTCATTTCTATATAAATATTGGCAGCATATGTTGTTGTTGTCATTTGTACTGCTGTTTAATAGGGCTGAAGATCAGATATAAATAAAGATGAAGAAATGTATCAACCAAATTTCACTACTTTTTGTTTATTCCATAGTAGATATATTTGTGAGGGATGCATAAAAATCTTTCCGATAGTGATAAGCTGATAATAAATACATATTAACCATAATATATATAACATAATAAAATTCTATACCATTTTGATTCAACAAAAAATAATCACTAAAACCTAGTTGTGTCTTATGCTAGAATTTAGGCAGAATTTAAGTGAATTTAGGCATAACATTATAATATATTTGAACTGAAATATATATAAACTGATATGGTACAGATACTGTATATCATGCATCCTTAATATCTGTGTGTCTGTTATTTAAACATAAAACGTGAAGTAATATAAAAATACTGTGGAACATCCCACAAAAATACTCGGCAAAAATTGCAGTTTCAAATAAAAAATTAAATCAAACAATATTAAAGTATTTAATCTGTTGGATGGTGACAAGATATAAAACAACGATTAATAAAATACATTTGAAAAATAACTAATACTGCTTTCCTCATCATCAAAAAATAAATAAAACCACGCACCCCTATAATATGTATTTATGGTAAGATATATCTATCCCCTGCGCTGGTAAACAAACCGCAGGATGTGTTATGACTCTTGCATTACATGGGAACTGGGTCAGAATCTGGGCACGGCATGCGCTTTAGAAGTGTGTATTGATTTTCTGACTAAAGCAATGAATTCATTAATATCAGTATTAGCTGACCAACTGACAGAGCAAGCGGCGGTGGGGGGTGGGATCCTATTAGTTGATAACGTACACGCAGACAGATCCGCTGAAGAACTTAATAAATCAAACGCACTGGTATTCAAAGTGTTCCTCAAGAGCAAGGCCAAGATTAACTCCAATTCAGTTACACACACATAAAAAATATAAACATGCACAGATTTTCTCAGCTTGATTTTGACATATTCTGTGAGAAAACAATTCCATAAAATCACTTGTAAGCGAGGTCAAAACCAACAGTAAAAACAAGATTATTTTCCCTTTAATCCTGAGACATAATCTTAACCGAAACAAAAGCCAAAGCAGAAGATGCATAAGCAGTGAGGAACAAAAACTAAAGGTAATCTCAGTCCAGCAAAAGAAGCCTCTGGCCAGAAAACAATGGAGAAAAAAAAGGATAAGAGAAGCATGCAGGAAATGAAGGGTAAGAAGGATTTGAGATTTATATTAAAATGCTAGATGCGTTTTATGTACATAAAAGGTAAGATGAGCGCTAAAGAACCACTCTGAACTAGATTGACATCAGTGTAAGGTTTGGAATGACATGAGGATAAGCAAGATCTTCTTTACTGGGTGAACTATTACTGTCCATCTAATGACAAAGTCTTTATATTCATGTTTATTTCTCATTACAGCACCTTTTATAGATGTAAATGCATTTAGTGGCACTGAGTCCTCCGACTCTCATGGAACATCTAAGCCTTCTTTAGAAAAAGAAGAAACATTGCACACATTCAGTATATCCCATACAGAAATGACCAATATGCATATGCAAACACATCTTTCCCAGAGCAGCTGGGTTGCTGTAGTCCCTCTGTTAGCTGAGGTTGAATTTAAAACTAGCATTTGTCAGGATTAGGACTGTAATCCCTCTCTGGGTGCTGGAGAGGAAGAAACAGAGCGATTCAGCCCTGAACAAAACTTTGGGTGACCCCATGAATCGTGCCCTTCTGCATCTGCATCTTAATTGTGTTTGAAAGGGTATATTTGCAATATATTTTCACTAATTTGCTATAACAAAGCAATATTTTGAATCATTTTCATATTATTATTATGTGGCCATTTGTGGTCTCTCCATCTCGCTGCATTCAAATGTGTAGATGTTTACTAGTGTCTATGATTTAAAACTCACTTGCAAAAAGGTGTTACATTCAAAGATTTGATTTATTTCCATGACTTGCTTCAAACTGTTTGTTGCAATACATTGATTCAAAACTCAGATTTGTTTGTGGCATCACTCAAAATAAAATTTCCATGCATTAAAAAGAAAAAGAAATCTGTAAAACAACAGAAAATGTACTGGTGGCTCATTACATTGGACATTAAGTATTTAAATATTAATGTTCATTCTTAAGTAGGAGATGATTATCATACTCCATATACATGAAATTGATTAAATATTCTTCCTTGCTCTCATTTGGAGGAAAAAAACACCTAGATGTAAACATTCCTTCATTATTTATTTAATTTGATTTCACTTTTCTTCTCTTTGAACACTTTCTCTGACTGAACCAAAAATGATCCCCAATTCAGAAGAAAATACATACATTTTAAGCTACATTTGATGTTTTTATTTTTAGCCTTTAACTTTATTCAGTACTATTAAAGCTGCAGTAGGTAACTTTTGTAAAAATATATTTTTTATATATTTGTTAAACCTGTTAAACCAAATGTCCTGACAGTAGAATATGAGACAGATAATCTGTGTAAAAATCAAGCTCCTCTGGCTCCTCCCAGTGTCCTATTGCCATTTGCAGAAAGTCATCTGCTCCCGTTAAGAATCAACCAATCAGAGCTGCGGTCCGTAACTTTGTTTGTGTTCAAAATGTAGAAAAATGTATATAATAAGCGAGTACACCATGAATCCATTTTCCAAACCGTGTTTTTAGCTTGTCCTGAATCACTAGGGTGCACCTATAATAAGTGTTTATATTCAGACTATTTTAGATTGCTTCGGGGATACCGCGGCGGAGTAACCCAGTATCTTTGTGATTCTTCATAGACATAAACAGAGAGAAGTAGTTCCGGCTACGATGTTCTTCCGCAAGACGCAAGCAGTTCTGTTTATTAACCGCTAGAGCATCAAAAGTTCCCTACCGCAGCTTTAACACTATTAGTTAGAATATAAATATAGAATTATAAACATACTTTACTGTTCAAAGTCAGAAAGATAAAGTAATGTATTCAAAATTATTTTTCAGATAAATGCTGCTCTTTTAAAATTTCTATTTAGTCAAGGCTCCTAAAATATCAAGGTTTCCACTAAAATATTAAATGGTAAAACTGTATTTTTGGTTAATAAATTCAGTCTTTGTGAGCTCAAGAGACTTAAAAAAACATCTTACTGATCCCACATTTTTAACCGTTCCAGCTCTAACTGCAACACAAGCTAAGCTGTAGAGTAAGCAGATTGTTTACCGTCTCATTCACCCCCCCTAAAATCCATGACCTCCCCCCCGCAGAACTCCCCCTGCGACACCAATCTACAAAAATTACAGTGCAGCTGCACGATTTCTGTAGGGAAGCATTATGCCGGGTTAAACTTTCTGTCATTACTCGCTACTGTAAAGTGAGAACGTCTCTTACCCCGGGGCGGAGATGCACTCGCCCACTTCCCCACATTGGACAGCTCCTCCTCAGAGCTCAGGGTGTTCCTTTTCGCTCGGCGCTAAAAGGAAAGTGCAGCCAAAAGCCCCAAAGCACCTCTGCAGGGCTCTCATGAATCAAACATGCTCTTCTGTCCGGTTCTCTCTGAGCACAGGGGTCAGCGAGAAGCATTAATACTCCCAGACTGCAGGCTGCCAGTCTTACCCTGCCCTGACCTTCCTCCCTTCTGCCCCCAGCAAGAGGCCAGAGTCTAGCACACAGCCAGGAAACCCTGGATCGGCCCACCTTCACCCCAGTCACATCGCATTACATTCACATATACGCACGCATAACAAGAGAGATGGATCGAGAGAGAGAGAGAGAGAGAGAGGGAGGCACAGAAACCCACTGAGATAAGGGAAACCGAGAATGAGAAATGGACAGCAAAGGGGGGAGGACGGGGATTAAGGGAAAAATAGAAAGAAAGACAAAATACGCCTTAGTCCAGGGTTGAAGGCTCCAGTGAAAATCAATTTGTATACACAATCCCTCATGAAAGCCACCCATCTTCATCCAGCAGGCGAGAGGCTGAAATATGTGACTGTCTGCCCGTGTAAATTAGCTGCTCCAGCCCATTGTGTGGCAAAGCATGACGAGGCCGGACAGTGCACTAACTCAAGCGAGAGAAGAGCTCGGTGCACATACACACGTGCGCCCACACCGACACAGCAATCCATAAATCACAGGCGGGGGAAATGAATGGCTGGTCGTTGGTGCAGGACACACCAGCTGGCTGGGCCGCCCGGGGTACCGGCGAACAGGGCGGCCGAGCGGCATTCTGCGTAGGTAGGGATGAAGAAAAACGAGGTGCTTTTTCTCTTTTCCTCTACTGCCTTTCTCTCCTGGGCCGGCCGTTCGCACACAACGAGATGTATCGTGTGAAAAAGGTAGGAGGAAATTCTGCCATGTTGCAGACAGAAACTAGGAAGGTAGAGATTGTACACACAAACAGCTTAAAATAACTCATGCTGGAGGTAGTTTTGCAAAAATATGGCCCTTGGCTAAATCATAGCGAGCTGAGAGTGTTCATCATAGGCACGATCACAATTTGAATGCCGTTCCAAACAGTAAGTGACACGATGATGCTTAAAGGTACAGTTCACACAAAAGTGAATTTACTCACCCTCATGTTGTGCCAAACTTGACCTGAATTTCTTCTGTGGAATATATTTGGAAGAATGATGGTGTCCAAGTTGAAAAGTACTGATATATTAGCTATAATGTTAAGGGGATAGTTCAAACAAAAAATTAAAATTCTGTCATTAATGACCCTCATGGCGTTCCAAACCTGTAAGACCTTCGTTCATCTTCGGAAAACAAGTTAAGATATTTTTGATGAAATCAAAGTTTTTCGACCCTCTGACACGTTTAAGGCCCAGAACGGTGGTAAGGACATAGTCCATGTGACATCACTGCTTCAACCTTAATTTTTGATGCTATGAAAATACTTCTTGTGCACAAGGAAAACAAAAATCTAAACAAATTTATTCAACAATTTCTTCTCCATTGTCATTAACGTGTGTGAAAGACTGGCACAGAAGAAAACCTATTGTTGAATAAAGTTGTTTTTTTTTCTTTTCTTCGAGCATGGACGCATGGACTTTTTTACTGATGTGCTTACTATGATTCTGGGCCTTGACAGTGATAGTTGCATTTCTGTCTACACAGTGTAAGAAAGCTCTCGGATTTCATCAAAAAAAATCATAATTTGTGCCACGAAGATTAACAAAAGTCTTACGGGTTTGAAATGACATAAGGTCATTTTTGGGTGACCTATCCCTTTAACCAGTGGAACCTTTTTATAAATATGTAGAAAAATAAAAATAGATTTCATCTAATAAGCTATTTATTTGTTCTGCTAATTATCACATGCTTTGTTCAGCAACATATGCTACACCAATCTCAGTTGTCTGTCCTTTGTGTAAAAAGCTATTCATGTGATACATGTGAGTGGCTGTTTTGAGAGACTAAAGAGCAGCAAAGCTAGTATTTTCAATGAGACTGCAAACAGTGGCCCACTAGTGCTGCCATGCAAGTGAGTTTTACCTTAATGCAAATGTGAAGAAATTATCGTCATTGAGTGCAATTTCTCTGTTCTGTATGATTGTCTCTGCCCACATATGGAGATTTTATACAAAGGATGCATAAACATTCATCACATTCATGATATGAAATATCATGCACTGATGCAATATACATTTTTCCCTCCAGAATGTTCACTTTTGGCAGCAAGAAAATAGATTTTTTTGTAAAAATAGAATATTTTACCGGCATTACATCTTAAAACCTATGGCCAATTATGCAACCCACCAATAATGCTAGTGCCTCCAGACATAGGACTATAAGAAAACTGCAGCTCATGTCAAACGCTCTGTTATGAGATTCAGTTATTGTTGGGATGCTGCCTTAAAGGGACAGTTCACCCAAAAATAAAAATTCTATCATTAATTTCTCACCCTAGTGTCATTCCAAAACTGGAACTGGAAAGTTCTCCTAAAATATGCTTTTTTTTTTGGGTTCCGCAGTTCTTTATTCTGTGTAACAAAAAAGAAGAGCCAATGCTGTTTGGACAAAAAAAAGTTCTCCTAAAATATGCTTTTTTTTTGGGTTCCGCAGGAGAAAGAAAATCAGACGGGTCCGGATGCACATGACGATGAGTAAATTATGACAATTTTCATTTTTGGCTGTCTATGCTGACAGACAGTGATGCAAAAATTTTGTAAAGGGGCCTATGTCTAGAGCTGAAAAGAAAAGTTGCATATGATGAAGTTTGAGAGACTCATCAGCGTAATGACTCACTTTGAACCGCCATCAAATTCAATCTCACAATCAGATGTAATTAAAGGACAATATGTTGATGAAAGCTCTTTCTGATGAGGATTTTGCTGAATTGTACATGGAGGGCTTCACTTTCCTGCTGACCAAGCTCTTTATGCAAACACAGGTGGGCGGCTGGACTAACAAGCCTCTTAGAACAAAAGTGTACCAAACTAAAACAGAAAAGTGCCAAATGATACAGAACTATCAACCCAGAGAGCAAGGAATAAATGACTGCGAGACTGAATAATACAAACGAACAATATGTACTTCAAATGTGATTCTTTTGTAGAACAGCTTGTAAATACACTTCACCAATGCTGTTAATAATGAAACAATATAAATATATGTAGACCAATGATAAGTTGAATGTGCAAGGCTTCCATTGGCTTCCAGTTATTTTACCTGTACAAAAGCATGGACATACAGTCCATTATGCTGATATTTGTTATCATATTATTTTAATTCATCCTAATTATAAGCACAAATATTTTTACAGCACTTTGTTATTCTTCTAGTTACTTAACAGCTAATGAATCAGAAATCGTGCACATTTAAAGAAAATAGTTGATTTCTGTGCTGCAAAATATAGTGGATAAGGTCTGGTAGGATTAATTTAGCTTATTTTTTGTGTGTAGCTGGGCTACTGATTATTGGTAGAGATGCATCAATATTGAAAATGTAGCCAAAACTGATAACGCAATCATTTATTCATGCTGTGGATGATAATAGATAAATGGATTTAATAGATCAATATAAGTTTGATTATAATAAATAGATAACAATAGTAAACACACCAGGTTTAAAGTATATTTATGCATCACAACCTTATAAATGTAGAAAAAACAAAAAAGATAAACAGTGCTTCTGATATCTGCTAGAACAAATATTAACTGGCTTGATGGTTAGATCCTGAAAAACTATAATAGAGCAATATGGTAATTAAATATTAAAAAAATACAAAATGCTTTAACAAACACGGGGAAGTCGTGGCCTAATGGTTAGAGGGTTGGACTCCCAATCGAAGGGTTGTGAGTTCTAGTCTCGGGCTGGACTGAATTGTGGGTCTGGGGAGTGCATGAACAGTTCTCTCTCCACCTTCAATACCATGACTTAGGTGCCCTTGAGCAAGACATCGAACCCCCAACTGCTCCCCGGGCGCCGCAGCATAAATGGCTGCCCACTGCTCCGGGTGTGTGCTCACAGTGTGTGTGTGTGTGTTCACTGCTCTGTGTGTGTGTGCATTTCGGATGGGTTAAATGCAGAGCACAAATTCTGAGTATGGGTCACCATACTTGACTGAATGTCACTTTACACTTAAGTCCAGACTTTTGGCACTCTAATTAAACTTAATTAACATTTTATTGAATTGAATTATACAATAAAGGTTCCATTTGTTGACATTAGTCAACATTACCTTATAATACAAATACTTTTAAGCCTCTATTAATTGATCAATACAATATACAAATCTAATTGGCTTGTAGTATTATTTAAAATGACCTGCGCTATCTGTATTTTTATTGACTAACATGAACAAAGATGAATAAAAACTGCAAATAGTGTATTGCAAATTGTCATTAAATATTAATGCATTATCCATTAAAACTTTACTGTAAAGTGTTACCAATCAAACATATGCTACAGTATGTGTAACACCCATGGGCACTGCAGTGTATGGCACCAAATGTCATTTAAAGTGTTACCAAGGCAAGTATATTGCACTCCACATTTCCACTATGGGAATAGCTACAATATTTTTCCGAGTGCTGTTGTGTTCTAGTCAGCCAGAAAGGGCTGTAATGCCATCTATAATATTGTCTGGGGACAACTGTGAAGCTTCAGTTGACAAAAACCACAAAACTGCGGTGGAGAAAAGGGAAGCAAATGTCATTGGCTGTGTGAGTGACTGCAGAGGGGCTGGTCCCACTGACAGACAGGGGCAATTATCTGCTCTCCCCCCAACAGTTTTAACCTAATTTCTCAGCGACCAGAGACCCTCAACACAGTCTATCAGCGGCGAGGGAAAAAAGAATTATCTTCCGCTTTCTGCTCTCTCTTTGGAGAATGTCTTTTCTGCTGTCATGTCTTTGTGATGGATGACAGGCAGAGACAAGGAAAGTAAGAGAGAGAGAGAGAGAGAGAGAGTGCTTAAAACACCCCTAACCCCCTCGGCTTCTCATTTTTCTTTAGCACTTCCTAATTCATCCCTCTTTCTGCACTCGTCTATCCTTCTCTACCCCTTCACGTGACCCTGGAGAGATACACCTGCTGCCCGAGGACCATCGGCTTTGACAGGGTGTCTGATTCAATCATCACATCTGGCAGAATACGAGCGATGAGAGAGCCAGTCAACCCTCCACCCTGAACCATGCATGGATCCAGATTCACAGAGACAGGGTACATACACACCCCAGCAGAAGATGCGTTAATGCACTGTAGCTGAGAAGAGCCGGCTTGATTCCGTTAATGACGGCAGCTTTCCGTAAAAAACCTGTTTTTTTTTTTTAAACCTCACCAGTCTGTTAGCCAGCAGCTTCCAATCGCTGTAATTTAGTGCACTCTGCTCTCCTCTGCAGCTGTTGCCATCGCCCCCGCCTTACAAACACAATAATGCTCTGATGCAAATGTGCCACGGTGCACGACTCCCAAAACATCATCTACAATGCTACAAACTAAACATTCTGGGAGGAAAGTGTTGTTTGCTCCAACCAAAAGTTCAAAAACTTACATCAAATGTTTAGGCTAGTTATAAAAATTCACACTGAGAGGGATTTGCAGCGACAAAGTGGTCAGGATATATAAATTTTCAGTCAGAGACAGAGAGATATTTGAGGCAGCATGATAGAAAGTGACAGGAGTTAAAATTTATGTGAACAAGCAGTTATAAGTGTTGTTACTGATCACTAAACAAGTCCAATGTTTTTCAGTCAAATATGAAATGAAAAACGTAGAAAATGTGAAAATGATGGAAAGTCACCTTTGCGGCTCACTGAAATCAATGTTTAAGATAAAGTAATACACTGTAAAAACTGAAATAACAATAAATCAAGCTTTTTAATGAAAGAATGCTGCTTTTGAATGTGAAACATGCAATAACATTTTTAAGAACATTAAAGGGGTCATATGATGCGATTTAAAATTTTCCTTTCTCTTGGGAGAGTTACAAGCTTGGTGCATGAAGAAGATCTGTAAAGTTGCAAAGACTAAAGTCTTATATCCAAAGAGGTAATCTTTATTAAAGTTAAGACTCTGCCACGCCCACCTCAGACGGCTCATTTAAACACGCCCCACATGTCTATGTCACGATGTGGAAATATCTGTGTAATGCCGCACTAATGTTCACATGGTTTCAGTAACACAGTTAGTGCTGAAGCAGTCATGTCAGAGAGATGCTGTGTGTATCTAGGCCAAAGCAAAAGCACTTTATTTGGCCTTCCGAAAGTAGATATATTTAGGAATCTTTAATATTACTTACAACAGAACAGCAATGCATTTTATGGATGCTCATTTCGTGAACCTAGGAGAGGTTCACATATGAGCTTCATCACTGTGTCTGTCATTCAACTCTGTTCCTCTTTCAGGCTTGAACTGATGGTAATAAGGACATTGGACATATTGACATATTGAAAGATGAAGCTCATGATTATGGAAAGGGGCGTTACATTTCTGACAAGTGCTTGTGGTGCTCGGCCAATCACAATGCACTGGTTCAGTTGGCCAATCAGAGCAGACTGCGCTTGTCTTTTTTTTTTTTTTTTTTTCAGGCTGCGCTCGTCGGAAGGAGGGAGTTTGTAGAAAACAACGTGTTTGAGAGAGGCGTGCAGAGAACCTACAATAATGTACCGTTAATGTACAAAAATAATGTGTTTTTTGAACATTAAAGCATGTCCAAATACACAAAATAATTATCTTTATAAAAGCATCATATGACCCCTTCAAGACAAAAATTAAACTAGTTTTTCAGAAAAAAGCATTCAGTGAACAATAAAGGATAAACAAGTTGAAGACCAGATAACTATTAACATTACTAGAAAAAAAAATATATATATACAGGATTTTTAAAAAAATAAATACATATAATAAGTCACCATAATAAATATAACGCTTTTTGCAATGCAGATTGTGTCGAAGCAGCTTTACAGTATTAAACAGGGAAATAGTGTGTCACAATAGTGTGCCTTTTGTGTTCTTTTATCAGTTTTTAATCTATTATTCTAATCTTTAATAACACAGGCAGTGAAGATGCCAAATACCAATGAAAGTTTAGAAAATAAAGTTCAATGATTCATTAGTGCATTTTTATATTAATCTATGATCCAAAACTGTAATATTATAAATATATACAATATTATATCAAATGATGTAATAAAATAAAATAGGTCTTATTATGCAGTAGTAAAGCAGGTTGCAAATGGACATATAAAGCCCTATATATTTGCATGCGCTTCGCAAATGCTTCTTAAAAACCTCAAACAGTGATTAATTGCTGTATTTATGCCAAATTTGCTCCACTGGTTAGTGGAAAATGAAAAAAAAGGTCAGCTTCATTGTCTAACACCGTATATCCATCTCAAACACTCATCTCTCATCCTTCCACGTTCTGACAGCTGCTGAGATGCCGGTGGCCGATCAGGAATTAGTGTGTGTGGGCACGCCACCATTCAGAAGTGCTAAGGCCTTTCACACTCCTAATGTGTAATTAGGTGGTGTTTTAGAGCATACAGCCTTCCTCAACTGAAATTAGTGGCCTTTTATTAATCAGACAGACCAGCACAAAGGCATTCTGAGCCCCTCTGTAATCTACTACAAAATGTTTCTCTTAATTACAGAGGTGGGAAGCGGGAGCAGAGGCAGGGGGTTTATGGAGGTGCTCTGCACAATGTGTCAATTTACGTGCCGCTATCTGAGTCGAATTTGCAGCACAGTCTGTGCAGCTGCCACATTGATAACAAATCATCTAAACTGTTCTTGTGCACATTGATTTGCACATAAACACATACTCCCACACACACCGTACAAACGCTACCACCCACAGGCAAAATCTAACACGAAACAGACTATGTTACTGTGCATGACTACTGATCCGAAAAAAAGGTACACAAACATGAAAAATGTATTTGAGTAAAATTATTACACTACTGTTTAAAATATATATATATTTTTATATATATGGATACTTTTTATTTAGCAAGGTTGCATTACAATTAATCAAATGTGACAATAAAGACATTTTTAATGTTACAAATAATTTTTTACTTGCTTTTCCTTAAAGAATACTCAAACAAATGCTTTCCATTAAAAATATTAAGCAGCACAACTGTTTTCAACCATGGAAAAATAAGAAATGTTTCTCGAGGACCAAATCAGCAAATTAGAATAATTTCTGATGGATAATGTGACACTAAAAACAATGGTATAATGGCTGCTGAAAAAAATCAGTTTTAGCATCATAATAAATTGCATTTAGAAAAATATTAATAATTAAATAATTGTAACCTTGGTGAGCATAAGAATTCCAAAATGTTCAAAAACACTAAAAAAAATCATACTGATTGCAACCGATTGATTTTAACAGTAGTGTATATCCTTTGAAATGATCTTAAATCTCACTAAAAAGCACTTCATTAGAATTTATAAAACAATTTCCTTAAAAGATGAACACTGCAACCACCTTAATCAGGTTAGGCGCTGTATTAAATGTACCATGGACGACAGTGAACATTAGCAAACACCTGACAGCTGAATCCTGCAACTAACCAATTAGAATCAATTATTCCAGGCCTACATTACGGTAAATCTACACTTTACATGATGAGTCCAGCAGCCATCACTGTGATCAAGTGGCTAGGTGCACCTAATGACGACTATTCAGACAGCTAATGCCATGCAAGAAATCATGTTCGAGAATTTGGATGCAAATCAACTTCCTGTAATTGCCCGAGGCGAGCAGAGGGAACAGCACCCAGAGGGCCTGGCAATTAGGCACAGGAGGCATAAAAACATGAATGGTGCTCCTCAGCTCTCTGTCTGTTGCTTTCCATTTATAATCTCTGGCTCAAATGTTCATTTTTATCATATATATGATCCATCTATATCATGTCGAACAGCGAGACGAAATACAAGCATTATGACTGAGCACAGTAATGTGGCTTTAGACTGTTCAGCTGAATACAGATAAAAGAGGCTTCGTTCAGTTCCCAGGTCGCTGAATGCCACTCGCGGTTAAGAGGATGTTTTTCTTAGTGAGAGGAATATCAGGCAGACTCTTTCATGTCTTGTGCTCGGTGAAGGACAGACTTTGTGAGTACATCTCAGAACAGCGGCACACAGGAGCGTCTTATCCGTGAGGCGATGCTGTCATGAAAAGCTTTTGACTTTGTTTTCAAGAATCCGAGCCCTGGTTCTAAGGAGCAGTAGGACTGCCAATCACAACCTAGAGTTTTGTTTTTTTCTAACCTTCATTTACATCTGACATGGACCCGAGCAGCCGATGCTCTGTTGCAAAGCCGTTGTTGTCAGGTAAATTGCGAAGCGTACGACATTTCGGTGGAGGAGAGTTACACTTGGTGAGCACACTGTCACTCGGGGACCCCAGCTGACCTGTGGGGTGTTCTTCTCTACGTCAAAGGAACAGGAATAACTTTCTTCTGTTACTCAAAGGAGATGAAAAGAGACAATGTTTGGACTTAATGCATACTCTGCAGTGTATACTATATACTGTCTATATTAAAAAATGGCATGTGAAACAGTATGCAATAATAAAGGCTTCATACAACAGGATGCAACATTACAGTCACATGACTGGGAAAACTGGTGAAGGGCCACTGAATTATTGAAAAATGATGCACACTTGAGGTGTTTATTCTGCTTATACCATCATGGTTACAACCATTCAAGACATTATTCAGGTGTATTATTTCAGTAAGCTTGTTTGGCAGTGTTTTTGGTTCTTTTGTTGTTTTAGTCTCTTTGAAATAACTGAAATAATTGAATGCAGTGATTTTGGTCATAGCTGTGCATTTCCTGGAAAATAACAGCATGCTTTAGAACATTTGTCAACCAATCGGAATCAAGCATTCGTCAGCCCTGTGGTATAATCGAACTTACTGTACAATATAGGATAAATGAGGCAAATCAATTTGAATGGTGATATATCAATTTCTTTTTTAGTTATTGCGTAGTTAAATTAATAAATTGTTAAGGTAATAAAACGATATAATGTTTGTTATTTTCTGGGTTATTAAACTTAATGACACTAATAGAGGGAATACATTATAAATGCACCGGACAGGCAGATTTCTACAGCAGTGTTTTTTATCTACCTCCCTCACACACCCTCACTCTCACTAACACACACACAAGCACAAAAATGGAAAGAAAGAACAACAACTTAAGAGTCTGGTACAAATGTGCGTCTACCTAAATTTTTTCACAATTAACACTAAACGTACTTATGCATAGAATTCAATGCACTTTAAAGCTTAAATGACCACTGGTGGCAGTTAAAATCATATGAAATAAAATAAATGTTTTTCACACAAATAATGATTTCAGGTGCAGATTTCACGTGGTTTCTTGCACATTACTATGGTATGTAGTAAACTTGCTCTGCAGCTCACCTGGTATAGCACTGCATTTATGATGTGGCACACTAGGGTACAAATCCCAATAAAAGAGATTTTAGAAGCAGGATAAAAAGTAATGGTTGCTTCTGCAAATGCGTTTAACCTCACATTTGCTTTTGTAAACACTGTTCCTCTAGGTTTAGGGTAGGTGACATGTTATTTTTTGTGTTGTCAAACGATTAATAGCGATTAATTGCATACAAAATAAAAGTTTTTGTTTGAATAATATATGTGTGTTCTGTGTATATTTATTATGTATACATAAATACACACACATACATACCATAAAATTGTGCCATTTAATTTCCGAATTGTCACAATACCTACAACAACCAGCACCACTCACTGTATATTTCACTTTGAAAGTGTTGTGAAATGTGCAAGCAGCAACATATTGTAATTTCAAGCCTGTGAGGAAAAAGCGCAATGCAAACCTTTAATAATTCAGAAACAATACATTTCTTCTGTATGGAAAAATAAATATTGGATTTTAAAGGTAGAATACAATAAGAAGAACTAGTGTAAAAAGTGACTAAAAGTCACAAAACGAACTAGAACTAAATACAGAACTAACTTTCTAGGCCAGGCAAATTGTGAATGAAATAATTGAAAAAACATCCTATTAATGAGCCCTGAAAGTCTTAACTTTTGAACAGTTAAACTCAATAAAAGCAGCATACTGTAGATTTAACGTCACAAAATCCCACTCAGCTTCTAATTAAATTTAGCTTGTCTTAATGCACTTATATTAGTCTGTTTTGTGGCCTCCTTTTCATCAAAACACTAAACTGAAGCAGCTGTCCTGCTGAGAGTGAAGGCACCATGCTGAAATGCCCCTGGAGTAACTTTGTGCTTTGATTAAGTGCCTTATTCAGAGAGCAAAGAGAATCAACAACACTTTCCTGATCATTTTTGGGTGCCGACCAAAGAGTGAGAATGAAAGAGATCATTACTGTTCACTCACTGTGAGACCTGACGTGCTTCCCCCTGCAACGTGCCACTAAAGGATTCTCAGTCTGAGATCTGACACATTAAAGGAATAATTCACCCATAAAATACAAATTCTGTCATCATTCACTTACCCTCATGTCACTCCGAACCCATTGGACTTTCTTTCTTCAATGGAACACAAAAGACGAATGTTCACACTGCTCTTGTTGAGCTAAAAAAAATCATGCTGTAGCTTGATTTGTTTGTTTTAATATCACATGTCTCCAACTGTGATTATGTTGTAAGATTGTGATTTGTATTATATAAGCTTGTAAGTAACACCTGGAACATACAGCATGAAGTACAGTAAATGCCAACAATTTCATTACTTTTAAGTCAAGGTGAGCGTTTGCACCCCGAATGTTAGGATCAACCAACATGATCTTCACGAACAAACACACTTGCTATTTTCTTCACTGTTTTACTATCAGCTGTGTGTGTGTGTGTGTGTGTGTGATTACTCTGACTGAAGGCCTCTTGGGAATAATGCTGAGTGAAAGCTAAAGGAGCAGTGGCACTCTGGTTTGACACATATACTCTGTGACATCTTACAAGGATAGTGGTCTAAGCCACTGCCTGAGTGAAAATAAAGACCCCCACTGACAACAGGAACCATGGCAAACAGATTAAAGGGGGGGTGAAATGCTATTTCATGCATACTGAGTTTTTTCACTGTTAAAGAGTTGGATTCCCATGCTAAACATGGACAGAGTTTAAAAAATTAAGTTGTACGTTTGAAGGAGTAGTTCTGTTCCAAAAATACTCCTTCATGTTTGTCACAAGTTTCGGAAAGTTTTTTTCGACTATGGCTCTGTGTGACGTTAGATGGAGCGGAATTTCCTTATATGGGTCCTGACGCACTTCTGCCGGAAGAGCGCGCGCTCCCGTATAGCAGAGCACTGAGAGCACAACAGACTTCACTGATCAGAGCAAGAGCGTCGCGAAATGTCACATTGTGGTTTTGGTTGCCAGGGCAAGACAACCCTGCACAGATTACCAAAAGAGAAACAGCATTAAGGGACCAGTGGATGGAGTTTATTTTTACAGAGCATCAACGGAGTTGTGCAAGTGTTTTTGTTTGCTCCCTGCATTTCGAAGATGCTTGTTTTACAAACAAGGCCCAGTTTGACGCCGGATTTGCACATCGTTTATTTCTTAAGGATAATGCAGTCCCAACGGAAAAGGGTCACGATCGTGTGTTGGATCCGCATGCGGTGAGTAATACTGCTTTAAATATCTCTGTATTATTAACTTAGCTATCGGCGTGTAAGCACATCAAGTAAACAACATGCGATGTTGTCATCAAACTGCACTTTCCACATGTACACCTTAAAAAAAAAAAGAAAAAAAAAGACGACATAAAGTGGAACTTAGTCATTTTCCAAACCCGCTAAGCAAATATATACAGTTTCAGTACATACCACATAGAGACTGATTGCTGATGCTGCTCTTGTCAAATTTCAGCCTCTGGATCTGATTCTGGATCATAAATATACGCTGAATCTGACTCTTAGCCATGGTTTGTTTTGGTTGGTTTTTCCTCACGGTGTCACAGCTTCCAGACGCTCTATACGCAAAAGCCTACTGGGGCTTGTGATTCTTTAGCTCCGCCCACACGTCACGCCTCCAGTCGGTCGTGTTTTTCCGGGAAAAATCGGTACAGACTATCTTTCTCTTATGAATATAATAAAACTAAAGACTTTTTGGAGTTATGAAGGATGCAGTACTACTCTATAGGTACTCAAGATTAACAGGATATTGAGTGAAAACGAGCATTTCACCCCCCCCCCCCCCTTTTAAACATGCAGTCCCAATGAATCTTGTTTTATTTATTTAAAATAAACATAGGAATGGGTTTAGTCAGTGATGCTAACACCTCATGTTTTGTATGGGCCCTCTGATAGTTGACATATCAACTATTAAGACATTTTTTTTTTTCATGTGTTGAAATTCATTATATAACAAACTTCTACACTTTACCATTTTCTATACCTGTTAAGTCCTACCAACTGTTATTTTGTAATGTTTTCTTTAATGTTTTTTCCCCCTAGGGTTAAATTATGACATACTGTAAAGTCAATATCAAGAGAAATATGCAGGTTAAAACAGCAGAATAACATTGATATTATCAATTTAGCCCATTTTTGGTCTAACACTAACTTGATATGAAATAATTGAACCTGACAGCCAGTGACAATGAGGAGAGTTCAGGGTTTGATGGGATCGTGTGTGATGTGTGCCATTCAAATCCACCAGTCAGCAGGGAAACAGAGAACGAAGAAGAAGAAAGACAGAAAGAAGGAGTGAAATATAAAAAAAAGAGGAGAGAGGGAACCTTGAAGGAGATGTCAGCTGAGGGCTTGAGTCGCTCTTGCGCCTGGCTGAATAGCGGTCAGCCCCTCTGCACGCTTCTCTTCCCTGAAAGCATGACATTGCCAAAGGGGGAAAAAACACCATTTTATCATTCTGTGCCATTCACACCCTCTCTTTCCCTGTCAAACATGCCATATGTCCCCATCTCAGGGCGTCCTGCCGGCTTATCGAGCGTGACAGGGCCATTCTCACACTGCTCCCAATCACACTCTGTCTCCGGCGGGTAGAATCCTGCTTTGGCGGCAGCGTGCAGTGATGGACTGTCAGGGAGAGGGCAGTGACTTCCGCAGGGTCACACCACAGACAGCCAGAAAGTCCAGAGAAGACAGAGGACGCGGTGGATGAGAGGGAGTGGAGCTCGGGAGTAAAGGTGAGGATGATGATCATGTGGCCCAGAGTGCAGACTCGTCATTGGAAGTGAATTACTCCAAACGGACCATGCATCCAAATTCACATACTGTATTATGCATCTTAAACAGAAGGCACAATCAACACATTAAGAATTAGTGCATTCCAAGTCACTATTTCAAAGCTGCCTGGATCTACTTTTTCCATGCATCTGTACATGCTCTTTAGGCTAGTATTGCTCATGACAGAAATATTTTTGTTCAGATAAATGAAAGGGTGCAGCTGCACAGCATTTTTTTTTTATTATTGCTGGTAAGTAGTTTTCAGCTAGATGCAATTGCTTACATATAAAAACCAACTCTAAGGACTCTGTAGCATGACACAACTTTATGCAACACAGACTCATTGGAAAAACTATTTTTGCAAAACTCCACAAACATACCTATCCATAGAAATTCACTGCAGTTTGTAACTCTACACTAGTGGCAATATAACAGCAATAGCTTTTATTGCTTTTCAAACAAATATTGATTACAGGGGCGCTTGGTTATGAGTCCAATGAAACACTCGAAATAACTCGTTTTTACTTCACGTTTGCCTTGTTAACACTATCGGTTAAGTTTAGTTTAGGATGTAGGATTTAGTAAAGGTGGTACATTATTGTCAAGCTCGATTAACCTTTTAGAACCACTCATTGCATGTACTGTATATACAACTAACTTAATAAAATATTGTCAGATTCACATACATCTGTTTTGAAGAAAATTGAACATGCTTTTAGCACCACTCACTGGACGTTACACAAGACGAGCAAAAAGCAATGTACTATTTTGTAAAAATTTTGCCACTTGCACACTTTTCCTATAAGCGTGAACAGAGTTTATGATATTACATTACGGAACAATTCAACCAAGAACAAAGAAACCGTTCAGCCAAAAATGTAAATATGGTGAAAATGTACTCACCCTCAGGCCATCCAAGATGAGGATGAGTTTGTTTGGAGAAAAGTAGCATGCTATCACTTGCTCATCAATGGATCCTCTGCAGTGAATGGGTGCCGTCAGAATAAGAGCAGCATATAAAAACATCACAATAATCCACAGTAATTCACACCACTGCAGTCCCTCAGTGACTCTCTTGTGAAATGGAAAAAAATCCATCAAAACATTTTTAACTTCAAACCATTGCTTACTCTATACATAATACTGCTTTCTTCAGTGACAAAATCATCTTGTATATGTACTTGGAGAGAAATGTGCACAGCTCAAGCACTGTTTACAAGCAAAACCAATCCAACGGTTTTACATATGTCAGTGGGTTATGATGTAAGAGGACAACAGGGAATAGACTTTTCCACTGGAGGAAATGTTAATATTGACTCTAGACAATATTAAAACAGCCTAATGATTTGTTTCTTATAAACCCGCAACTTTTCACTTTACAAGATGTTAATTGGTGGACTGGAGTCCATGTGAATTATTGTGATGTTTTTAATCATCTGCTTGGACAGCAGCCATTCACTGCAGTGCAATCCTTTATCTTGGATGGCCTTCACCCTTAATTTTGTGTGAGCTATTCCTTTAAACCCAAAACATAGACAATGGAAGCATGTGATCACAGAAGCTATTTTGTACATGGTTGCATTCCAAAATGTGTCTGCTTGCAATTTGACTACAGGTTCTCATACTTAAATCTATATAGACAGAATTAATAATTATTTATCCATTTCACGTGAGTCCATTAATGAGAGGGCTACCAAGATAAAGGGAGTTTTTTTCAGCTGCTCAGAGATTTTAAACATTTATCAAAAATGTTGTTTTTGAAACCTTTAAGAGCCCATATTGCGCTAGGTTTTAGTTCCTGCGGGCCTACGGCGTGTCACTCATATTGTGACACATAACATTAAGAAAAGCTCTCGAATCCACTTGAAAGCTCTATGGAACATTTTTTCCTCATTACAGAATATCACTGTCATGTCACAGCACCTTTCCTCCTGACAGCAACTTAAGTCCAAGGTGACTCGGAGCACTTAACACCTCTAGCATTAATACAGATGAACGCACCCAACGGCGAGCAGGTCAAACGGCTGCAGAGGAGACGGAGCCAGTACAGCTCACCTGGGAGGCCAGGTTACAGCTTCGTTTTCCCGCTCATTAGACCTTCTGTCTCACGGGGCTGGGGGCAGGGAGAGGTCACACTTCGCTTAAGCATTCGACGGCGAAACGAGCCTCACGTATGCAGATGATGGTGCCTCCTGATGACTAATGTGTGCTGATTGCTCAACAGCACTAGAACTCTGGGAAACGGCGCAGGACACGACGAGCTCCGCAGATGCCTGGATGCTCAACAAGTGAGTAATCAAGAGAAAAGAGGACAAGAATTTCAAGACATTCCAATCCTCTACTGATGATGTGCACAGAGGCAAAATCAGAGGCTGAAAAGGAGCGAGCGAGCGAACGAGGGGCCTAAATTACCTGTAACTAGCATCTCGAATGCAAGCCAATGCGAAACCTAAAGTCTCCACATCCTTATGAGCGTTTTTCCCTCTTAAAATATATCTGTAAAATGATTGCTAATCTATGCAAAGAAGCAATCAGCAGCTCATGCATAATGCATGAGCATGAGAGACCAATTTTAAAATGCTTTCAGATTATTAGATATTATCAGGAATTCAGCAGATGAAATCTGAACACTCCTACCTGCGCGGCTCTAATTACAGCAGCCGAGTGGGCAGACAGGAAGGCGAAGCGCCTTCTCGCCGCAGGTCATTTGCACACATCATTTAAAGCCAAGGTGACCGCAGGACAAATCCCAGCTCCAGGTTCGACTCATACTAGATGGAGAATGAAACCACAGTATTAGCATGTATATCTCTACCAGTGAAACTGATAGCTGGAGATTAAATGGTTCAATCGCTTTCGCTATCGTGGATGATTTTTCATAGCCTACATCAAGATGGTACAGCTTCAATTTTAATGCATTCAAATGCAGATCAAATCGGTTGATCTGCATGATATGGAATTGAACTCGGCACGGATGCCGACTGCTTGTTTCAGTTTTTATTTAAATGAGCCCGAAATCAGAGTGGGATGTTATATTCTCCATTAAGTGCTCAGGCAATTGCATTGGATTAAATTAAGCTTATCTCTGTGGACAGAGGATGCTGTCTTATCAAATGAACATCTGCATTTTAAAAGGAGAGAAAGAATGGAGCAGAATGTTGGATGATGGGAATAAGCAAACTCTAATTCATTTTCGACACGTGGCCATGTCCGGTCCATGCACAAAGGCTGCATTTAGACACCTGAAGATCCACCATGCAATCAGCTGTCATTCACAGTGAAGTTATGAAAGCTCAGGAAATTCGGTTTGACATCGTACTGAGTAGGAGTTATTAGTTTGTGTATTAGGCCAGTCTGGATGAAAGCAAGACTCTCAAGCTCTGCTCCAAAACCATTTTCAAAGCATTTTAAAAAATCGCAGGCAGACCACCAACGCAAATTAATTATGCTGGCTCCTAAAATACCTTGTGTTTGACAAATTGTCAATGTATGGAGAAAGCAATTCCAGAACGATCAGAGAAGAGGAAAAAAAATCAAGAAGGCGGATGAGACATGAGAAATTTTAATTATAACCAAACTTTCATTTAATAGTCTACTTGAATTAGAAAAAAATGATACAAGTTTGGTGTTATTAGAAATGCATTCTTTTCTGAAATATTTGTGTGTGCTCTCGACTTTTACTCACACAGGAGTAGACCAAATCTACCCCTTAGCCCTTCCACTGTCTCGATTCTCTTTTGGTTGGAGGGGTAGGGGTAAGGGGAAGGGCCAGATAGCCCTTCAAACCAAGATTTTTCGGGACCACACTTCAAACGAAGGGGTATGAATTATCTCGAAACATGGTTGCTACAGCGAACAAAAAGACACATAAAGGTAAGCTTTTTTGGCATGAATAAAGATTTTAATGAAAAGTAATAATTTGTTTATGTTACATTGAATTGTGAGTTCATATTAACGGTCATGTTACTCAAAGAAATGTTAGAAAAAAATCGCTAATATTTGCTAACGTCATATCATTACAGACTGCATGATAGTGCCACAGCATATGTCTGTTCAGGGCGATGATAACTGGCGTAGACATTGATGGGGGCTAATCCCCCCAATAATTAGAAATCGCTAAACCATTTTCTCAAATATTGCCTATTCGAGAGAGACAGAGAAATGGAAGTTGAGTGTATTCGCATCTGTGCGATTATCTTTTTAGAGTGAGTTTACTTTAAAACAGCAATTGTATCCTCTCGTCGCTGGAAAATATAATGTAGCGATTCAGTATTTAAACTGTATTTAATAAAAGCTGTGGGGCAGCGTTGACAAGTTTATCTTCTCCTGGATGTGTGAGCGGAGTGATTTCCACATGTCAGTAGAGCTCATTAATACAGAACGATAATTAAAGACTCTAATGCACACCAGCACACCAGTATATGTGTGTATTGTAAGAGTTAGACGACGAATGATGGCGTGTGACGTCATGGTAGTGGTGTCCCAATCCTTAGGGGAATATTTTCTCCCCTAGGGGAAGGGGAAGGGGTATAAAATAGAATTGGGATTGGGCCTTAAGCTCTGATCTAGGAATCAATTGTAAGGAGTACTATGAAAATGGGCATGTCTATTGTGTCTTGGTTCACAACTCTGTAATCGCAGTTACAAACTTATTTTTAAAATTCCTTTTTTTTTATACATCTATGGATTTTATGGCTTTAATGAGGTAAAGAACTACAAAAAAAAATTATGTTTAACTGTGGCGCAGTTTGCTTTCATTGTAGAATCAAACGTAATGTAACGTAGTCTTTCACCAGGACTTCTGCTGTTAAACAGGTTTATTTTAAAAATCAATAAATGATATGGACTAACAGCCATAATAAAAGCATATAACACTGATTAATAACCTCAAAATAGCTCTATTTTTAGGGTTCATCTATTAAACCCAGTTAAAGTTGCTGCCTCTCTAGTGCATTCCAAATCAGTCACATGTAAAGTTAGGATGCTGCCTATGTAGGGCAGCTCACTAGTTTTTGGAACAGAGCTTCAGACAGCAACCAAATCTCTTCGTGTTCTGGGAAGATTCTTTACTCCATGTGTTTGTGTTTGGAGCAGGTAAAGGTGCCCTTCCCCGACACCCTCCACTCTGAAGCGCTTCGATTTGCTCCGAGAGATTTTCTGAGGAGAGTCTGACAGGATTCATGCCAAGCAGAGATGAACGCTTCTACAAAAATCAATGAAGCTCTTCAAAACCTACAGTACAACAAAAGCATTACTCTGCGATTAGATCTGTAGACTTGAGCGCCCAAACACTACACTTAGTACAGTTTAGATATTTTATATTGTAAAATCAATATGGAATATATACAGTAGCACAGGCATAATAAATAATTTTATGCCATTTCTGTGCTATAAACCCTTAGTGAGAAAAAAAAAGGACTGTGGCGGTGGGAGTATCAGATATCATCATATTCTTGGAAGTACCACAACAAAAACAGTAAATGTAGTATACGGGTAGTTGATTCATGTACGTTTTAAGTTCAAATTTGTATGAAAAGGGCTCTCCAGTTACTATGAGGTTATAAAAGCTGAAAGCATAATTATAAAGAACGATCAAAATTATACTTAAAATAGTATTACATGTCATACCGCAGGATTTCAACAACCCATAAAGCATGGCATACTGTTTGATTACTGATTTATATTCATATAATATGGTATTTACATGGTACTACAAAGAATGCATGACTTTATTATGATGTTATAATGGAATGTTTTTGTTTGTGGAAAAAAATAACTTCAATCACAAATGCTATTAACATACTACACAGAATCATTCATCATTGAACTGAGACTCTGAATAACAATAATACTGGTTCAAATGTGCTTATTCAGCAAGACAGGACCTTACAGGGATAGTTCACCCAAAAATTTTAATTCTGTCATTAATTACTGTTATCAAGTTGATCCAAACCTGTAAGACCTCCATTCATCTTCGGACATCAGTAAAATAAAACATGTGACATAAGTAGTTCAAACCGTAACTTTACAAAGCTACAAGAAAACTTTTTGTGCGCAAAAAAAAAACTTTGTTCAACAATTCTTCAGTAACATGGACTATTTTACTGATTTACTACGTTTCTGGACCATGATCGTGATAGTATGTAGGGTCAAAGAGCTCTCGGAATGCATCAAAAATATCTAAATTTGCGTTCTGAATACAAACGAAGGTCTTATGGGTTTGGAACGTCTTATGGGTGAATAATTAATGACAGAATTTTCATTTTTGGGTGAACTTTCACTTAAGTGAATTCATCAACCTGAAGTGTCTATAAGATGATGAAGTCTTGTGTTCTCACTGATTTATCCCACTTATTCATGCGCTCACACAAGGACTTCATCTCTCTCTCTCCCACACACACACACGAGCATCATCCTCTCGACATGTGCAGGTCTGTGCCAGATTCTTCTACAACCGACAGCCTTAATGGGGTCAGCTGACCTCTGCTCTCACTTCTCACCAGGGCCAGGCAGAAGGGGAATGCCTTTCTCTACTCTGAAAGACTCACAAACTCCCACACATACTCTCATTTTACACCACCTTGACCCTGACCCTTGCAGCATCTTCTCAAGAGGAGCAGAGAAAAGAGCCCTGCTCAGCTGCAGAGCCACGATCTCTTGAAGGAAGGTGAGAGGTCACCGGTGGGCAAGACGAAAGCCTTCTCACCAATTGGAATTGCACCAGGCTTTGCCCGTGAAATATCACCAGCCTCGATTTTGCTAAAGTTGCTAGGGTTAAAAATCAATAAGTCTAATGAACTAGAGAGGAGAGGAGAGAAAACGGAAATAGGAAAATGCCAGGATAGAGAAAAGCAATAGAAAGGAAAAGGAGAGAAAATAGAAAGGAAAGGGGTAATTACAGAACAGAGGAAAGGAAAGGAAAGGAAAGGAAAGGAAAGGAAAGGAAAGGAAAGGAAAGGAAAGGAAAGGAAAGGAAAGGAAAGGAAAGGAAGTGAAGGGAAGGGAATAATGTAACAGAAAAAGGACGAGAAATGACAAATGAAAAGGAAAAAATCAGAAATAAGGACAACCTGTGAAAAGGAAATGGGGAAATAATAGGGCAGAAAAAAAAGAGTAAAAGGAAAGAAGGACAGGAAAGTGTCAAAACAGAAAGATAAATAGGAAAAGAAGGGGAAGGAGGTGGAAAGGAAAGAACAAAATGACAAAAACATAAAAAAGGAAAGGTAAAGACTGGGGAAAATAAGACAGGAAAAAGGAAGAGAGGAAACAGGTAATTAAAAAATGGGAACAGGATAAGGAAAAGCTTAAAAGAAAGAAAGGATCAGAAAAGAAAATATGGGGAGTGAAAGAAAAACAAAAATGACAAAACAGGAAGGGGAAGGAGGAAATAACAGGACAGGAAAATAAACAAAACGGAAAAGTAAACAAAAGATCAGAGAAAGAAGAAAAGGACAAAACATGAACAAGAAAGGGGAACATGGAAGTAGAAGGAAATAACAACTATTAAATAATTAAATTAATTAGGAAAAGAGCAGAAAATAAGAAATGGAAAAGAAAGGTAAGATGACAGGACAGGGACAAGGAGAAGGAAATTAATGGAAAGAGGAAAGGGAAAGAACAGTAAAATGAAGAGGGGTGATGAATATTATTTTCCTTGTAAAAGTGCTATCAAAGGCAAAGCCTGCGGAGAAGACCCTCACACACTCGAACAGAAAGGACATGCTGCCAGCGGTCTGTTTAGAGTCTCACACAGACAAACCCAGAGTTCATATCCATCACACACAGTGTCACATCCCTGCAGAGAACGAGTCACAACAGCACCACACAATGCTCACATGCCCAGAGAAAAGAGGAACAAAAACACATCATGTCCTCACATTGACTCATTACTTGAACGGTCACTCTTGAACTTCGGTTAAACAAACACATGGAAGGGGGAATCATTTCGGTCAGCCAGACATACAGAATAAAGGACAAAATGCCTGAATTCTTGTTTTGTTATATTTCAATAGCTCTGCCGTTTTCTCTCCATCCTTGACCCCTTTTCATAGCTGCCTCTGTTATATGAAATAATGCCAGGCCATCCTTAGAATCTATTCATCAGTACAGAAAGAAGCTGCAATGACATTGATAAAAAATACCATCTGTGTCTCGCAGGGAGGAGAGACAGAGAGGTACAGCTCGCCCCTCCTCCTCCTCATTCCTCTTCATCAATGCAGTTTAAATTGAAGAGCTCAGTGGTAATTAAATTCAAGCTGGGATTACAGAGGGGGCCGAAGACGTGGATTCGACACAACAGAGAATGCGAACAGAGGACGCCACACGGAGGGTCAAGGTTCACCAAAGGCAGCCTTGGCCAGCCGGTTCCCATTCAATCAAACAACCTGTCTGCACAAAAGCCTTCTGACATTTAAAGAAATGAATGAAATCAACAGAGAGAGGGAAGGAGAGAAATCAATTATTCCAGATTTTTTTCTCCCTTGCACAAACTGACCTTTTCTCTCTAAAATCCTCTGCCAGTTGTTTGTAGGATAGACTTCAAAACTGGCAATAGTGTTTAACTCATTGTTAAGGGCTCTCGTGTTCGAAAACGGGATGGATGGAAGGAAGGAAGGAGGAAAAGCTGATAACCATTTGTGGGATCCGTTTTTGTGAAATTGTTTGTCAGCACAAACACGAGGCGCATGACTAGCAGCAGGTCAAGGGGATTTCGGTGGCCTCTTCTGGTTAAAGCCAGCTTTACTCATTCATCTGTTCTCCCTCGAACGACCGATGCCGCCCTCTCCTCCCTCCGCTAATCCGGTTACCGCATTCACAGGCAGTCCCCTCTCTCTTTTCATTACAGCAGATCAGAGATTGAAAAGCGATTCCTCAATCTGTCTGAGGAGGAGATCCAAATTGGATCGGGCCAAAGTGAATGTGGCAGAGAGGGGAAAATGGGAAGGGAAGATGATTTGAAGATGAAGATGACTCATTTTTACCCTTTATAGAGCTGATTGCATCAGAAAAAGCAATATTCATAGTGTGTATGTACAGGTATATGTGGCCAGTTTGTGATTGACAAGAAGACAACGGCTCACTTCGGGTCTGAGGTCACTTCCTTAGAGTGCTGCGGTCATTTCCTCTTAAAACATCAATGTACTACAAAGGTGTGGATCAGCTATACACAAGAAAGAAAGAAAGAAAGAAAGAAAGTACACTTCTGTTATGCATTTACTTTATGTTTTTGAAAAAATGTCTTATCAAGGCTGCATTCATTTGCTCAATATCAGTAATTAAAACAGAACTATTACATCAGTTATAGGTTCAGTGTCATACGACTCTTCAGAAATCATGTTAATATGCTGATAATTTTTTATTATTAGTATTGAAAATAGCTGTGTAGTATTTCTATGATACATTTTTTATTATTTCATGCATATAAAGTAAAAAAAAAAAACAGCATTTATTTTGAAATAGTTACAATTCACTTTTGATCGATTTAATGCATCCTTGCCGAATACAAATATTAATGAAAAAAATATATAAAAATATTATTTTAAACACAAATGACTAGGAAAAATAATCAAACTGACATGCATCCTGCACACAACAGCTTCATCGTTAAAAGTCATGTTTCAGCTCAAGTGAATGTTAAAACATAAATGTGCAATGAAAGTCAGGTTTTGAACTTCACTGCGTGGACAAAAACAACACTTTTTCTGCACAAAACATAAATAGCCTAAACAATACAAATGCGCTAAAAATAGAAGAAAATAAGTGGAAAACCTTTTAAAGGTGTCTCTGACCTCCCTGGGTCTTCTCAAAGTTGACTTGTTCAAACATAAGGGGCTCTGTCCTTCGGTTTACAGGAACACATTCATCTCAGTGCAAATCCATTTCCTATTCTCTAGCTCCAGGTCTTGTGTGCTGAAGATAGCCCTCTTTATCTGCTCCTCACAAAACACCACTAAAATTACACCCCTCTCCTGGGACTGTGGGGAAATGTGCTCCGCTCTGAGTGCAGAGCGTTTATTTCATCACCGCGCTTCACAGATCAACTTGGACTGCGTCTGGTCGACAGCCAAATGCGTCCCAGCATCCCCTCCTTGGCTTCAAAACCGTTCCGGTGCAAAATATTCTGACCAAGTGCAATGAACTGAAAAGTAATTACTTTGGGTTTAGTGACAATAATACAACGGCTGTACTCAGTCCAAAATGCTCCAAGCTGTGCTAGTTCTGGTCGGAAACGTGATCCCTGTTGAGAAACATTTTGGCAAATGAGATGATCATACTGCATTTGCTGGGAATACATAGACGGGCCAGTAAAGAATAATGATGTGCATGACAGCTTTTTATGATAAGGCTGAAATTGATTACAATTAATTTAGTTAGTATCATATTTAATTGAATTCTCTATTTTTTGCATTCAATAAACACTGTCAAAATTTGACAGCATTAAATCTGTTTTACACTCTGCTGCCATCTAGTGGCCGAGAAAACTTTACAATGCATGCACACTGAAAGTAATAAGTAATACAACAAACATTTTTTAAATGTTCTTCAGCTCCTCAATGGTGCTCTGAATCACAGAAGTATCTGTTTCTGTCAACAGAAAGGACAAAAACATCCCCATTACACTCAGAATGAAACAGGTGATCCATGGAGTTAAAGCTAAATTGTGTATTTGCGTCATTTCTGCATCTACAAAATATAATATAATATATGTGACCCTGTAGCACAAAAGCAGTCTTAAATCACTGGGGTATATTTGTAGCAGTAGACAAAAATACATTGTATGGGTCAAAAATCATTAGGATAATATGTAAAGATCATGTTCCATGAAGACATTTAGTAAATTTCCTACCATAAATATATCAAAACTGAATTTTTGATTAGTAATATGCATTGCTAAGAACTTCAATCAGACAACTTTAAAAAGGCGATTTTCTCAAATTTTGCACCACAGATTCCAGATTTTCAAATAGTTGTATCTCAGCTAAATATTGTCAGATAAGAAATAATGATAAATGATTTATTTAATTCAGCAAGGTCATAGTAAATTGACCCAAAAAGATTTATATGTAGCATTTATATGTGTATCACGATTTCTACAAAAATATTAAGCTGCACAATTCTTATAAATGAAAGTAAGAACGGTTTCTTAAGCATCAAATCAGAATATTAGAATGTTTCTGGAAGATCATGTGCTTGGCTGCTAAAAATGACATACATTTTAACATATTTTAAAATAGAAATCAGTTCTGTAAACTGTATTTTACTTAACTTTAAACTTCTGAAAGCTATTTATAATATATTATATTATATTGGATTGGATTTGAATTTATGTCACTTGCATAAACAGCACAACTCATCGGCAGGAGCATGTGAAAAATTGTTCAGGAAACAAATTTGGGAAACTACTCGGTTCAGCTGAAAATATAATTTGTACGACTTGATCACATTTGTTTGTGTCAGGGGCACTGACCATATGCAGGTGGTCTGACAATCTGCCAAACCCTCAAACATGAAACCCAAGAATCAGTGTGTGTGTGTGTGTGCGTGCATCACGAGGTGGCTGATACTGTTCCTCTTGAGTTTTAGAAGATGTAACTAGTTGCAATTTTACATGCAAAATACAAAAACAGACCACTTGCCGTGTCAAGTAAGAATTCAGTGTCTTTTTTGACAGACAGGAATCCAGTTTTGGTTTAAATAATGTTGGGGTAGTAAACTACCTCATTTCCCAGAGCGAGAGGACACACTTGGATTAAGACTAATTCTGTTTGAGAATTAAACGAGCGAGAGGACGTCTTAAAAAATCATAATTGTGCCTAGAAATGACAGTGTCACATACTCAAGTTGTTAGGCATCACAAACGTAGGCCGCCTTCTTCAGCATTGTCTTCTGTAACGGAGGCTGTTTTTAAAGGTTCTAAGATCCTGATTAAAATTCAATGCGTTAGTGGCTTCAGGCATAAACAAAGAGTGTGGCCCAGTCTGACAGCTGCTGTGTCAAGTTGTTAGCTTTGTCAGTCAAGAGTGAGAAGTGAGAGTCAGCTCACGAATCCCTCTAAACAGTCACGCAGTCTGCAGGGGGCCACCCTCATGAAGACTTTTCAAACAGTTCACAGCAATCAGACTGATTAACCACAGGTAGCATATCCAAAATATTCACTGTAGGGTTCCAGGAAGACATTTCATACGAAACCAACAACGACTTATACAATTCTAATAAAGCAGAATTGATAGAAGGTTCTCCATTTGTCCACACAAATGCATTACAGTGCTCTAGCAACCGCCCACAACACTCAGAAAAAAATGTTTGAGAGGTCAAGCACCGGTTATTTCTCTGTGATAAAGATAAAAATGTTCATGTTTGGTACCTGGTCGTAGGAGAGTGATTGCACAGCCTCCTCCTCCTGCTCCGGTCAGAGTGACCCCACACAGTGTGTCCAGAGACCACTGACCCACAACCATCTCGTTCAGATGGTGCTGGTTTATATCAATCAGCTCCTGAAGACAAATGACACACAGAGAAACGTCTCCAAAAGATCAATATTATCCATCCATCCATCAGGGCCTTCTCTAAATAAAACTATTGATCATTTCTTTGCTCTGAAAATTACGGTTAGAGATGGATTCAAACTTGAATCTCCCTCATGGACACCACAATCAACGAGTAAATGCACAAACTACTAGGCCACATGTCTCACCCCAGAATAGCATCTTTGCTCTTGTGTAATATAACAAGTTTTGAGGGAATTCAGTGAATTAACTGATCCTGATACAGAGTGCTCTCTACAAAACCTTTTGTGTTTGTCCTAAACATGATAGATATGAGTCAGATTGTACAGAATTACTAGGGATACCAACATTTTCATGTTATTTTTAATGTATATTAAAATATTCATGCTATATTTAATGTAATTAATTGCTAATGCTTTTATCACGGTATATGTCATTATCATTATATTATCAAAGTGTTGTCATAATACAGTATAACAGGCTTAATAATTTTTACTTGCAACAAAAATAACTGGTCATTTAAATAAAATAAAGAAATACACAAAAAAATGCATAAAGTTGAAACATTTTACAAAGATTAAAGTGGATACTTATTCTATCACTTTACAATAAGATCTCATTAGTTAATATTAGTTGATGCATTTGCCTTACTACATTTGCTACAGAAATTATTATTCTTTTTAAAAATACAACTCATAGTTCATGTTATCTCAATTAAATAACACAGATGCAAGAGGCATATTTTTGTCTGACTGTATGACAAATGTCTTAGCTGAGGTTCTGACCGCCTCATTTACATGCAAAAACTAAAATGATGACACAAGCTAGATTTTGCAGTAATGTTAGTTACATTTCACCTGGAAAATATCACTTAAAGATAAACAAAAATACAATTATGGCAAAAAAACTAAGTATAAAAAAAAAAAAAGACTTTAAAATATATTAGTACTTTTATTTAGAAAGGATGCATTAAATTGATGAAAGGTTCAGACTATATATATATATATATATATATATATATATTTTTTTTTTTTTTTTTTATGCAGTTCTTTTGAATGTTGTATTCATCAAATAATCAGTGTTTCCACGAAAATATTTAACAATTAATTATAATAAGAATTGTTTTTTGAGGATCAAACCAACATAATAGAATGGTTTCTGAAGGACGGCTGCTGAAATGTATTTATTTTTGCAAAAAGACATTAAAATAAGCAAAACAGTTATTTTAAATTGCCATGCTATTCCACAATATTATTAAATATTTAATCAAATAAATATAGCATAGGTGAGTATAAGAAATTCCTTAAAAAAAATCAACCCCAAACATTTTTTAACAGTATTAAATCACAAAAGCAGCTGCTCAAAACAGAAATCATTACGTTCCTCAAATGTGTCCTAGACACAACACTACGCCAACTTTCAAACAAACGTCTGACACAAATGCTCAATAACATCCATTTACTGCACATTGCTAAAGGTGTCACCTTCTCTGTGAAGGACAAGCTGTGTGATTGTACCTCCAAGTATGTTGTAGTGCTCAGCTGAAGGTCCATGTGTGGTCATCTCTGTGAGAGTCTGTTCACAGGCGCAGGACACAGCGCTGACCGACTCCAGAACTGGCTTCATCACGGAGGGAAACTGCAAAGTAACAGCACAAAGAACTATGAGAACAGAATACAGATACTGTACAAACACTGGTGAGGAAACAACACTTTATCAAGAAAAATTACCTGCTTAAGCTTGTCCCATCAAAAGACATTTAGAACTGTCAGCCTTAGAAAAGAAAGATATCGCCGTACATCTGCTGCTCAAAATCTTGCTTTTTGCAATTTTTTTTTGCATTCTTCCATCCATGATATTGATGTTTCTCAGTTCTGAACTGAACTGATGATGTCTACGCTTCTGACAGATGACTATGTAATTGAGTTGACCAATGAAATCATCAGAGAGGGGGTTTGTGCTCAACTGGTTTGAGTGGGATACAAAAACAATGGTGAATTTTGGCCACCTACTGGTTAGGAGTGTGAAGCACACGAGAAATACACAGCATCTGCCTTGATTTTGTAAACAGTTTTTTTGCTCACACTCTTGGGTGCTATACTGAAGCATGGTGTACTGCCATCATACTGAATACATCAACTGGATATTCTTTAAATCATCTCCTTTTGTGTTCCAGCAGGGAAGGAGGAAGGTGATGCGAGAATAATGAATTTTTAACCATTCTTTTAAAGCAAATTCGAAAAGAGGGTGGACACAGTACAACTAAATCTCATTTTTTATGACGTAACGCTTTGACTAATAATGCCACGAACGTGTAAAATGCGACTCTTTTAAAGTCTGTCCTGACTCTGCTCTTTTCCATCCTGATAATACCGGGATTCCACCAATCAGAATGTGCCAGCAGTGCACAGTTTAACTGTTCAGAACAAAGAAGGGAATCATGAACAACCATCACAAAACAGAAAGACAGTCGTGGATCATCTAGCTAACAGCAGTATTAAGAGCCAAGGGTTCACAAACTTTTGACTTATTTTTGTCTTGTGGACTAAATGTAAACATCTTTTATGGACAATATATTACTCAGGACAGTACCAAATAAAAAATAACATGCATTTAGTATGATCTCATATTTTTTGAAAATTATTAACATTTTCACAGATTCTGCTAGTTCCCAAACTTTCGCATGCCACTGTATACAAGTAATAATATTTCAAAATATGTGTTTTTATTTGTTTTGTTCAAATAAAATCATAATTGGTTAAAAAAGAGCTATTCCAATCCTTGTGTTTTTTATTTTATTTTATTCATTTTTATTATACAATAATGAAGGAAGAGGCTGAAGAAATAATAAAGTTGATCACCTGCAGAAACACTGCAGCTAAATGTGTTTGAGTGTGACCAGCGAAACAATTCTAAATGTTATGCATTTTTTTCTATATTTCTTTTGGAAAGTGTATTTTGAACCACACATTTTCAAATTTCGATAGGACAGACGAAGAACAAAGACTTCATCTCTGGTCCTTGGTTACTTAATCTATCATCTGAATTTCAAGGCTGGCGTAACCTTATTGTTAACAATCTGGACTGGACACCAAAAGGCTTCAGATTGTTTCAGGAGAGCACTCCCTGTAATAAATGACTGTACATCACTTCTAAAGAGTTAAAAGCAAATGGAACAGTCCTTACTTACATTATCTAAATAAAAGCCGCATAATCCATTGTAATGAAGTGTTACCTGGCTGTGGTGTAAGAGGATATGATATGTTTCCTCTAGCAGACAGCAGAGCGGCAGACATTAAGCAACACTGAAGCCTAAACCAGCTCCTGTGGGCAACTCAGGAAAAAGTGCATATATGCAGCTTTAATAAAATGATACAGAGTTTAATGGTGTTCTTACTCTGCAAAAACAGACAGGTACATATAGAGGAAGGCCAACACTGCCATGCTTCTTGTGTCTGTGGAGTCCTCTGAAATCTTTGTGAATTCACGTAGTCTCTTCAAAAGATCTGCATCAAGTTCCTTCAGGCCGCCTTGCTCTGCTGAAACCATGAACAGCCAAAGAAACATTAAAACTTATGAAGAAACTTATGAAAGGTCCAAATAATAATGACTGAAATATTGACAGAATTTTGGGTGAACTATCTTTTTAATAAAAATCAAACATCCATCTCTCCTCACCTATACTACCTTCCAGAAGAGACTGCAGTTATTTCCCAGGACAGAGATGTGTCAATATTGGGGAGGTTGATGTGCACTTTACCGGATGATGTGGACTGCAGCCGCAGGAACGTGCGCAGGTTCAGACTCACAGCCAATGCAAGCTGTGTACCTTTTTCCTGAGTGTTTTTCAGTCAGCGTCACCTTGTTACATCTGCTGTATGTGGACTGTTGTTGAGTGAAATGGATGAACATAAAAAAGCATCACCAGGTTTTACAATCTTCATCATTTGACTGCTTGGCACATTTATAAAGGCAAATCGTCCCCTTGGAATTATAATGTTCTATCTGTGTTCTGAGTAGATTTGAGATATTGAGCTTTAAAGTTTTTGTGTTCCATAGACTTCTGTAGATAGAACCTTTTTGTGTTTTTTCAATAAAAAAATCCCAAAATGTACACAACTTAAAATAAAACATCACATAATGTAAATAAATTGTCACAGAATAAGAATATGTGAATAACTCAATTTTGACAAAAATGTCAGATAGAACCTTATAATTCCAAGGGGACGAAATACTAATAGCTGGTTAATCTTGTGACAGAACACCAGTTACGGCCTTCATCATAAGCTAATTTTGGCTAGCTGAGACAAGACCCAATGTTATGTAAAGCTGCGGTAGGGAACTTTTGACGCTCTAGCGGTTAATAAACAGAACTGCTTGCGTCTTGCGGAAGAACATCGTAGCCGGAACTACTTCTCTCTGTTTATGTCTATGAAGAATCACAAAGGTACTGGGTTACTCCGCCGCGGTACCCCCGAAGCAATCTAAAATAGTCCGAATATAAACACTTATTATTTATAGGTGCACCCTAGTGATTCAGGACAAGCTAAAAACACGGTTTGGAAAATGGATTCATGGTGTACTCGCATATTATATACATTTTTCCACATTTTGAACACAAACAAAGTTACGGACCGCAGCTCTGATTGGTTGATTTCTTACCAGGAGCGGTCCATAACTGCAAATGGCAATAGGACACTGGGAGGAGCCAGAGGAGCTTGATTTTTTTACTGTCAGGACATAATGACAGGTTTAACAAATATGTAAAAAATATATATTTACAAAAATTACCTACTGCAGCTTAAGGCTTTGTGTCTTGGGGAAGGAACATGTTTCTCTGATAAGCGTCTGGTTTGTACAGAGTAACCCAAGCCGAAATATAAGATTACAAATTCTAAGATAGGTTTTATTAGGCTATACCTATCTTCTACCATTTCAGTCTTTTCTCTCAGTTCATACCCAATTGCTTTCGATAGATCATTTCAAGTTAAGTCAAGGTATCTCAACTGACTACATCAATGTCAAGTTTGACTATGATCAGCTCTGAAATCAGTCTCAAAGCAAGACTGTGTGAAAAAGATCACCACTGTGACAGTAAAGGCTTCCAAAAAAAAAAGAAATAAAAAGTGTTGTAATATAAATAGTATGAAAATATTATTTTCAGCCTTGGAACTCACTGATTCTGTTTAAAAGAGATTGAAAAAAAAATTGCCGTATTTTATACTCATAACAGTACTATGAATAATGAACAAAACAATTGAAGATAACTACCACCAATGTCTTTTTCATTTTAAACGTAATTTAAAAAATGGTTTTCTTTTTTCAGTCATACAAACCTCCACAGGACTTGGTTGGAGCTCATGGTTCTTCAGTTTTGATAACAGCTCAAATATCATCCAGCAGTGCACCATGGGTGAGTGTAAGCCTCTCTAAAAGGCATGGTAAGTTACAATACAGCAAAACAGCTTAGGGATGTTACATGAACTTATTTACCTGGAACAATCACTTTAAACGTGTACGTCACATTTACAATGAAGAGTTAGTTCACAAAAAAAAAATTATAATAATTATATATATATATATATATATATATATTGTTCCAAACCTTTATGGGTTTCTGTCTTCCATCGAACATCAAACTAGATATTTTGAAGTATGGTTGCCAGCATTCTTCAGAATATCTTCTTTTGTGTTCAACTTTTCATGACTGAAAGAAACTAATACAGGTTGTGTGAGTAAATTACAGAATTTTAAATTTTTTGGGTCAACTATCGCTTTAAAGACTTAAGTTTCATACATTTTGTCTCTGCATTATACAGTATCATGCTCTATTGTTATTCCAGCATACTATCAAGAATCTCACTTGATAATATAATAACAAATGACAGTGCACATTCTTTGTTGTTTAGTAAAGTTTTTAGATTTGGATATTCAAATATATGTACGTTTGTTCGACAATTAAGTTTACATTTTACAGAGGAAATATTACTGTACACATGGATAACTTTACAATGCCATTGCTTTGTAATATACTGGGTATATAACAACCTGCAGTTCACGTAGTGCAACCAAATTCAAAAGACACTTCATCATCAGGTGAAGGAATAGCGACCAGACACTTTAAAGGTTGTTGCCTCCCTATCAGAGAGAGAACAAGATTGTGTGACATCATGTAATTCAGCTGAGCTGTTTCATACACAGCACAGTCCGTGTTAATATTTTTGCATTTACAGCATTATGCCAAACACATTCCTCATCCACAACACCAACCAGAGCACTTGAACATCTTTCAAAGGGAACAGCATGTTAATGTCTGTTAATTTAAGCACAAAACTCTGCTTTTGGACTCAGCAAGAACCCTTGTGCATTAGGACAGTACATTTATAACTTAACATTGACAGCAATGCATATAAAAAAAAAAAGTTACAATGAGCTTAAAGCCAGTTTCCCACATCTACAAAGGACTCTATACATCAGAAGATACTTCCATGCCTTGGTTAACGGAGAGCCGGGGAAGGCTGGGCAGACAATGTTTACCTCTATAATTTTGCATATACGGCATACAAATGGAAAAAGGGTTTGCATATAATAAATATTCTGGACTATTCTAACTACAGCCAATTAATGTTTTTTAAAGACCCTAAACCAAGGGTGAATCTTATGAAGAAATGTCCAGTACATAATTCACCCCAAATTCAAATCAAAGCAAAGTAACAAATCATATTTTGCATTAACAAAATGCAGCCTGATACAATGGTTAAAAATAATAATTTCAGTTCAAATAACCCGCATGAATAAATGCTACCATGATGTTTACTTCATGGTCAATTTAGAATCTAAACGGACTTAAAAGCAGGCTTCACTTCCGTTTTGCAAAACATCTTTTTCTTAAAATTTTGCGGGGGGGTGGGCAACCCAAAATTTCTCAACAGATTAAGCTTAACCTTTAAAGAACAAAAAAAACAAAACAAAAACAAAGGAAAAAGAACAAACAACACAACAATATCAACAGCACACTATGACCTCTGTGACATGGAATCATTTCAATCATCCAATGACATCATCATGACATTTTTTTTGTCTACTGGAAAACCATTTCAGGAGATTCCCTTGAGCCCATTGACCTTTCTAGGAAGTTACTGCAACATTCTCCCTTTAAGAACAAAAGTCCCCACGAGAGCTGGTTTGATAGCTGGTCATCTTTACTGTATGGCTTAATTCCAGTAGTATACACCTCAATGATGAGCAAAGAGTTAGTGGGAGATGACAGGGAGAATGGTTTGTAATGTAATGACTGAGTAAAGAATTCCTTTTAGTGGTTAGCCTTCCTTCCTTCATCAATTAAAACAGTCCAAGATAAGGAATTGATCTTAATGAATAGATGAGTTTGACATGAATACAGGGTTAGGGCTGAAAAGCATGAATGAGTATAATATCATGAGTAAAAAGAAATGTCACTATGACGTGAGGCAGATTCTGGAAAGAGCTCTCTGTAGTGTATGTGAAGAGAAAGCAGGAAAGGAGAGGTGTATCTCTGCAGGGACATCTCTTATCTGACATACCGCTGGCTCTGACACACTGAAGTCGATCAACAGTGCTGGGTTTCCTCTTAAAGCATGATCCTCAAGTCCAGTTTAGCTTCAGCTATGGGCTTGAAAGCATTTGCCTACCAAACAGGCAAAAGCTTCATTTGTGTCTTGAGTTGTATGGCTTGCAGTGCATTAGTATTGCTTTCCTGTTCCCTTCCTGGAGAAGTGAGACACGGAGACCTGAGAGACAATGCTAAACTGTTTCTGCAGATCTGTATATCCACCGCTGTATCTTCTGTGACTTTAAGATGAGGTTTAGGAGTGTTTGTCAACAAATGGACGCAGTGCTTAGAAGCTAATAAAGACTAAGCCCCCGATTTAGTTATTCAAATGAAGTTGATGTATTAGGGACTTGACAACATTTAATTGAGCTGGTTTAAAACTGATCGTATAAGGCGTTTGGAGCTCTCTTGGCTTCAAATGCTGGGAATGAAGAACATGACACTAAATATGGATCTTTAAGTGGTTCAAAAAACAACTCTGTAGGTAATGTTCAAGAGTTTTTAATATACTTCTATGGTTGATCTTCTTCAAGTCTCTAAGTCTGAATGGACATGTTTGTATGTTGCTTCATTCACTTGCCATTTGGTAGATAAAACTGATGAACAAAATTCTACTTGAGCAACTCAAGTTTAGGGGCCTTGGCTGAAAGCCAAAATGTCAACGAAGCAAGACTGAAATCATTAGGTTTCAACTTCAACCTTTGTGAAGCCACTTTAGCTCAGCTGCTGCCAGTTTTTGTATTTGTAGATGTATGAGTTTGTATGGGATGGAATAAACTTGTTGTGTTATGAAAGCTCAAAGCCAGTGTTCATGCTGATTGCGTAGCGGAGTTTGTCTCTGAGGATGCTCTTCTTGCTGTAGTTGGGCAGCTTGAGCAGGTTGAAACAAGTGGAGGATGTAGGGAGGCGACCGCCTGGCTCCTTCTTACGAATGGTAAAAAAGCCGCGCAGAACGCTACCTAAAGTGTCGCCTGTGTCCTGCGTATGCAATCAAACACAAAGCAGCATGATGAAGAAGCTACACAATCTTTGCAGATCAATATGTGGAATAAGAAGATGAGGGGTGATGTCTAACCTGATCATCTGACACTTCCACACAACGGATGGAGAAAGGGGGTTTGAGGTAGGCAAATCCAAGCAGAGGAGGTCTTGAGCAGCTGGTGACAAACTGAGGAGTAATACAGCCACATTATAGATGGTAATAAACCTTGAAATAACCCAAATCAAACCTTCAAGATGTGTAACCTTCAAGAACATGGCTCTCTCCTCAGGAGAAAAGTCGCTGGAGAGAATGTCCCACAGCCAAAGAATGACTCTGTGGCTGCTATGGAAACCTCCGTAGTACACCGTGTGCTTCCTGGGAGAGACAGAAAATCACATGCATCATTTTGAGTAACCTTTTTAAGACCGTTCTTCACAGCATGTGATTATTTCTTAGTGATACATTTTCAGTGCTGACTATGAAAAAGATCTGCACAGTGGTTAAAAACGTGGTTAAATGTGACCCTGAACCACAAAACCAGTCATAGGGGTCAATTTTTCGAAATTGAGACTGAATAAATAAGCTTTCCGTTGATGCATTTGTTAGGATCGGACAATATTTGGTCGAGATACAACTATTAAAAAATCTGGAATCTGAGGGTGTAGAAAAATCTAAATACTGAGAAAATCGCCCTTAAATTTGTTCAAATGAAGGTCTTAGCAATGCATATTACTAATGAAAAATTACATTTTAATATATTTTCAGTAGGAAATTTACAAAATATCCTCATGGAACATGATATTTACTTAATAGCATAATGATTTTTGGCATAAAATAAAAATGTATAATTTGGACCCATACAATGTATTTTTGGCTTTTGCTAAAAAATATACCCCAGCGACTTGAGACTGGTTTTGTGCTCCAGGGTCACAAATGTGTTCAACTCTGTGCTTGTATGGGCTACCGGAAAGATTTTAAGATATCTGAACAATCCGTAAGAAATAAAAGACAATTTAAATAGTTAAATTAAAAAACCAGCAACCAGAAATAAACATCTGGCATATATATATATATATAGTAGCTAATGGAATAATCTTATCTAAATATATTAGGGGTGCGCCCGAAGCCGAATACCTTATTTGGAAAGGCACAAATAATGGCTTCAAAAATGAATAACGGATAACGAATAATTCTGCCCGAATATTCGGCTGAGCCTGCAGCAGTCTGGTGTTTACTAGATTCACAGGTGAGCCAGGAGATCAGCGCAATATTTTACACAAGCCTCTGAATTCACTCAATGAGCTCCGCCTACTTCCGGTTTTTATCCAAATACAGATCCGATTAATTTTGTGATTGATACAGATACAATTACAAATACTGGCTTCGCTGCACACCCCTAATATATATATATATATATATATATATATATATATATATATATATATATATATATATATATATATATATATAGGATCATTTTATTTCAGAACATGATGCGTTTTTTAGAGACATGAGTGCAAAGGACAAACACATCAGTCTGGTACATTTACATTAACCAGCACTAGAATGGAAAAAGAAAATGTGTGAAAAATCTGTGTGAGTGGCTCTAACTTTAGTTGCCACTAGGGTTGAAAAAAGGTGGACAATTTTTTCAGACACATTCCAAATCATATACGAGATGACAGAAAAAAATTAACAGCTAAAAAAACAAAATACACCCGGCGCAATGTGACGCAAGGCACAGAGCAAGTGTGTTTGCTAGTTTCAGTCTGGCGCCATTCGCATTTTCGCAATGGGAGATGACACTCTGATTAGTTTATTGAATGTAATACCCATTACTTATTAAGAGAATAGGAACAACAACCCATTCCAAAAACGCGGCCCAGCATACGGATCGTTTTTCCATCAATAAAATGGCAAAGGTTGATTCGGACACGTCCTGAGTGCACCTGCGCCGTGCGCTGTACACTTTTTATTTAGATTATTAAAATAGGGCCCCTATTTTAATAATCTAAACACAAAGTGTAAAGCGCATGGTGCAGGTGCACTCAGGGCATGTCCGAATAGTCTTCAGGAAGTTTTTTGGTACACTTTTGTACAGTTATGGTAACTTACTCTCTCTCCACCTCCGTAAATTCATCATTTTAAAAATGTATTTTAAATGACTATTTTTTTATTTATTTCTATAGATATTGAAATAATTATGTTATTGTGAAACATGCCCACAATAATTGTGTAGTGAAAACTTAAAATTGTGTCTGCCCAATTTCAGACCTATTCCAGTGACAATTAATGTCTGTTCACTGAAGATGTGATGTATTCCAAATGCTTCCAGCCTTGTAGGTTCGATGCACTGCATCATTCTTAGTTTTTATTGCAAACCAACAAACTGATATAACAAAAACCTTCTATGCCATTGTTGAGATGTGCAGACTCACTTGAGATCATCCAGGTCTATCTCAGCGTTGTCTCCAGAGATGAGCCTCTGGACCTCAGGGGTGGAGAACATGTGAAGCCACTCTGGGTTGATGATGCTGCGGAAGCCCCTGATGAATGCGGCCGTCTGCTCCTTGATCTGGGTGTGCATACGAAAGTGGGCCATCAGGTGGATATAGCTGATCCTGGAGGAAGGTGAGCAAAAGAATAAAACAGTGCGTTGCAATTTTTTTGGTCTTAACTTTTGAATATGCAATACATTTTTTTTAATCAACACTTGAATATACTACGTTTTATAAAAATGCATAATTTTGAGCAAAAAGCTGAGAATATCGCATCTGGATAATATTCAGTGCCATTATCAAAGTATAAATCCAGTAAATCGCTTCAATTAATACCTCCAAAGCTTGCACAGACATGTACCACTTTCTGGATCAACATTTTACACTGTCAAGGTTTTCATTTATATGTTGTCTATTGCTGATGATCGCATTATTTTTAATATGCATCTGTTTATATGAGATAGCATGTTTCTCCGACCTGTTCATGTGTTTTTGATTGGGGGGTTTTGTACTTGTTCAGAAGATGTGTAATAGCACCCCCAAGCGTATAACAGTGAAAAAACAAAGTCGTAAAAACTCTTCAATGGCGGTGAAGCATTGTCTTCTAAATGATGAGATAACTCGTCAATTGCGGGGAAATAGTTAAAGGTTAATAACAAAACATGAACTGATAAACAATCTTCTATTGTGTCCTATTCTATATAAGAGAATCCAATTGTAAGAGAACAATAGGTTTAAATAGATAAATTAAGTATTTGTCTGTGGTTGCAAATCCCTAATTGCTTTTTGAACCGCTCTGTTTCCAATACTAATTAGTTTTTTTCATCAGGTCATTTCTTCTTCTTGTAATGAATGTGAATAGGAGGCAGCACTACCACGAAAATGTTATTTACAATTTGACCAAAGAGACAAAATGAACTCACTTGTTTTCATTAGTGACAGGCATGGTCTTTCCACCAGGAATTAGCTCATGACAGACTAACTGTGAAGAGACAATGAAAGGAAATGAGTGAGCGTATGAGAGAATGAGGAAACCCAATAGTGTCCCGCTGTTTTCAGCTGAAACAAAAGTTGCTTACCTGCCCCATCACCTCTTCATCATAAGACAAAGTCAGACCCAAATCACTGACATCCCCATCATAACGCTGAAAAATCAAATCAACATTTGGTCATGGATATTACTACATGCTCAAAACAAATATGAAACAAACTCAAGAAAACTTTTTTTTTTTTTTCATTAATCAGTTATATAACAAACATACATTTAGGGTATCAGTTGCCTCTATTGCTACATTGTCAGATTTGCTTTTTGCAGTTCGAAACGAGGATTTGACATCACTAGAGTGAATCTGTGTTAAAATCTTAAGCCATTTTGTATAAAAAAAAATAGAGAGCAGTAAGTTCTAATACTGCATTGTCGGATATGGTTACTAAGCTGTACAGCTGCAACTGTTCATGCCAGACCAAACTGCTTTTAGTGGTATGAAACAGAGAAGGTCAGACATCACCAGCGTAAATCTTGGTAACATTAAAGGCATTGTGTGTAAAATAAAGTGGATTATCCGATTTAGGCAACAGATTTGAGTAATGTCAAATGCTTCTTTGTCAGATTTGTCGACCCTGCAGTTTGTGTGCAGCTATTGCATTGGACCAAAATGTGTTTAAAACGAAAGAGATCACCAAAATGAAATAAAAAAAAAACATCAAACTCATTCTGTGTGGAATAGAGAGGGGTGACAGATTTCGGCAACTCCTAATGCTATGTTGTCATATTTGGTAACCCTGGTGTATATCTGCAGCAGTTGACATCAGAACATTACACTTTTTAGGATTTAAATGTTTAGACATCACTAGAGTTAATTTAGGTAACTAAAGCTATAATAGATTAGGGCAACAGATTTCATTAACATCTAATTTTGCCCTATTGGATTTGGAGACCTTCACAACAGACCAAAATGTGTTTGGGGTATGAAAAAGAGATTAGATTAGAAACCACCAAAGAGAACTTGGGGATAACATAAGAGTTCAAATCTTTCCAAACTCTGTACGAATGTCATAGTAGTCACACTGGCACTGACCTTAATGGAGGTGAGGTTTTTGTAGAACTCGGAGTCAAGAGAGGGCAGCTCATCTATGGAGCTGTAGAAGGTGCTGTGATGGTGACCCAAAACCTGACTGAGGAAGAAAGAGGCGAATGGCACGTCCACTACTATGCCTTCATACATGGCCTTTCCGAGCATCTTTCCAACAAATTCAAACAGCTGAAGGTGGTTCTCGTGGATGCTGGAGGTTGGGGAGGGATATAACCTCTCATTCCCACTAGTGGTCTGAAAGAGATAGATTTTAAGTTGCCAAGTGTGATAGGTCTTTTGCTTGTTTGGGTCAACCGCTTTAGCCTTGCAGTCTATACCTTAAACAGATTGAGAGCTGGGTTGAAAACCTTCTTGATGATCTCTTCTAAGAACTCTTTAAACACACCGTCCTGGTCAATTCCAGCCTCGTCTACACCTAAATCATTCACAAACTTCACTCGGATCACTCCCTTAATGGAGTTGACAGGCAGACGCCGCAGTTGATCATAACCATCCTATGGAGAGAAGGGGAAAAGAGAGAGATCTTTAGTATTTTTCTTAGTTTACATTTATGCATTTGGAAGACGCTTTTTTGGAAAGCGACTTACAATGCATTCGATGATAACTTTTTTCTTAATTCATTAGAAATCGAAACCAATGACCTTGGCACCATGCTCTTTGAGCTATAAATGCTAATAGATGTAATACACATCATGTTCATTGAGCATCAGTATTTGAGAATGACGAAACCATCATTACCTCTAACATACGCGAGCGGCGAATGGTTATATGAGTCACGTGGGGAGAGGCGGAGCTTGTTTCCACCAATCCTAGAGTCTCCTTCTCTTTTGTCACGATGTTCCGGAAGAGCAGCACCCTCTGTGACAAAAGCAAACCCGTACATTTTTTTTAAGATAATATGATTTTGGTTTTGATCTAACTTGGATTTTTTATGAAAGGAAGACATTTGCACTCGTGACCTGTTATGAGCATTAATAATCTTATTCTCACATTTTTGTGTGGGATGACATGAGGAATGTACTGAAGTAGCAGCTGTGCTCTTTTTTTGCCCTTCTCCAGCTCTTGAAACAACAGGCTGGGCTTCAAATCCCTGTGTTACACATACAGAGAAAACATATAAAAACAAATGAGACCTATTTTGTAAACCGGTGCATTTATCTTTCCCATATATGAGAATAATTATCAGTAACTTTGTTTTTGAATGGACCCAGCTCCAACTATAAAGTAAAACATGAAAATAATCGGACTCAAATATATACAGCATGTGAGGCTGACACACTTGCGGAGCCAGTGATCTTCAGGTGTGAATCTCCTGCGACAGTCGCGCTCATACAGAACCATCAGCCAGCCGTGAACACTGTGGAATAAATCCAGCTTCTCTCCTTTGGCATTCTCTGAAACAAGTGAATGAGCACACAAAGAAAGCCCTTTATCACTGCCTCCATACAAAGATGGTTCAAAACAACTGCTGTTTATCTAAATCAAGCTGAGAACAAGGCTGGAGTAAAGAATGCATACACATACGTAAAAACGTCCCTTGTTGCAGAAACACAAACAAGGGCTAAAGAACACCTGCTCACCTAAAATACCATCCCAGACCATCTTGTAAACGAATGTGTTTAGGAACGAGGAGATGGTCACAAGCTCTTCCATTTTAAAAGAAATCTGTTCCTCATACACCTCGATGTCATCCAGAATCCTGAAATTAATGCACAAATAAATATATAATTCAAATAAATGCTAAATTGTCACCAGTGGACTATACAGCACTCACGTGATGAGATGTCTGGAGCAGTCACAGAAGAGCATCAGCATGGCCAGAAGCTGTTTGGACTCTTCCGTGTCATTATTGAGACACTCCAGGAAGAGTCGGAGACCCCCCTGAGGGCCAAGCTCACAGATGAATGCCCACAGCTTAGGCAGCAGCTCATCCAGATACGTCAGTCCTGGAACCAGAGTTTCATTTGAAACATACAATCAAGATGAACAAAAATATGATCTGTCAAGGACTGAGATTTTTGTTGTTGTTGCTGTTCACTAGACACTACTCTGATTCAAGTATACCGTATTTTCTGGACTATAAGTCACACTTTTTTCATAGTTTGGCTGGTCCTGCGACTTATATTCAGGTGCGACTTATTTATCAAAATTAATTTGACATGAACCGAGAGAACTGAACCAAGAGAAATGAACCAAGAGAAAACATTACCGTCTCCAGCCGCCAGAGGGCGCTCTATGCTGCTCAGTGCTCCTGTACTCTACACTGAAAACATAGAGCGCCCTCTCGTGGCTGTAGACGGTAATGTTTTCTCTTGGTTCTAAATAAATGCGACTTATAGTCCAGTGCGACTTATATATGTTTTTTTTCCTCATCATGACGTATTTTTGGACTGATGCGACTTATACTCAGGTGCGACTTATACTCCAAAAAATACGGTAAAACTTTTTTCCAGGATGAGGATAAAACATTAATGATGTGTGAATGTGCATTCATAGGTGTGTAACCCGCATAGACTGGTTTCATCATACCTGTGAGAATCTGCAGGCGGATCTGCGTGAGTGTGGTGAGGGCCGTCTGATACAGCACACAAATACTGCACACCTTCTGGACCTCAGCCGAATCCACACGCTTCCCTCCGACCGGCTTCAGGATGTTCCGCACGGATGCAGACTTCTGGAACGCTCTCTTGAACAGATCTATACATGCAGACAGTTTAACAAGGGTTCCCCAGTGAAAACAGGATGAAGAGAGACCTGATGATTTGTTTACTTTGTGACCTTGGATAATAGCACTAAAACAGACTCCGAAACAGCAGTGTGGCATTCTTTAGAGTAGACCAACCTTTTTTAAACACAATATTTGCCCCCAATTTTTAAAGACAATATTTGAAGGCCCCTCGAGATATTTTTGATACTGCTGCTATTGTTTACAGATACCTGGATAAACAGTATATTTAAATAATAATAAATTAAATTAATTTCCGTAATCACAATAACTTACAGTGACACATTGCTGCCACACACAATATTATCAAAACAAAATTATAAAAATAATATTATAATAATATGTTATATTGTTAAAAATAATAATTTTCTTGTTAAAATGACTTTTTTTCATAATAACAAAATATAATGTCATGAAAACAATGTTTTCCTCGTTATTATATATTGTTACATAACTTCTTGTTTAATCTTGTGTGTCATCAATGCGTCACTGTGTTTACTTTAAAAAAAAAAAAATTATGGTTTGTGATTACAGGGTTTTACATTTATATATTTATAGAAAAAAAAATTATAGAAATGTTTAGGAACTAGTTTAAATGGAGGTGTTTCTCACTCTTGACAGGCAGATTATTCTGTGATGAGCTAGGAGGAGGAGGGGGAAGTGGAGTGGGATCTTGAGTTTCTAGCTTCTTGCTGAGAACATCACAGAAGAGAGTGCAGATCACTGGAACTCCCCACAGACACTGTAACTGCTTCGTTACCAACGGCATAGACTCATTAAGCCTGAGGAGACCGCAAAGAAAGAAAGAAAGAAAGAAGATAACAAGAGAGTGAAAGAGAAAGAACGCTTAATAGGATGACACAACAGAGAAATCCAGAAAGTATAATCAGTTGCTGTATTTTGTCAATATAACATTGAAATACCCATAGTCAACAGTCTGGGAGAACCAGCCCAACACAGGATGCCAGTGTGTCAGATTGGATTTCTTCTGAGACACATATCTCTGAGAGTATGACAGCATATCTGTCAGATCCTTGACAAAGTGCCCTGCTTCCTGCTCTAAAACTTTGACATTAAAATATCCCAGCTGAATGAGGTTACCTGGAAACAAAACATAGAGAGACGATGAGATAAATCAGGGGTTGGGAACCTTTTTTGACCAAATATTCCCTATATATATAGGGAATCTGTGCAATGCTTTTACTGTGAGAGGGATGAATTCTCTTCTGAGTTCTTTCTCTCTCTCTGTGTGCACACGCATGTATGTGTGTGTGTAAGAGACTGAGTGACTGAAAAATAATGCACAGTGCTCATGTTGACTGTATTTACGTGAATACACACCATTGCAGACATTCTCACACTTCACTTTGACCGTTTTAGGCACGCCACTGAAGACAAAGTCTACTATGCTTGTCCGTGTTCCACTCTGACCGATATCAAGAATGTCCTGCTCTTTACTGTCTGCTGTTATTACCACAAACAAGCTACAAATCCGGGCTTAGCTCTGCGTTACCATATGTGACCCTGCACCACAAAACCTTAAGTAGCATGGATATATTTGTAGCAATAGCCAAAAATACATTATATGGGTCAAAATTATTGATTTTTCTTTTATGCCAAAAATTATTAGGATATTAAGTAAAGATCATGTTCCATGAAGATATTTTGTAAATTTCCTACCATAAATATATCAAAACTTCAGTTTTGATGAGTAATATGCATTGCTAAGGAATTTATTTGGACAAATTTAAAGGAGATTTTCAAATAGTCGCATCTCAGCCAAATATTGTTCTCCTAACAAACCATACATCAAAGATTAATTATTTGGCTTTCACGTGATGCATAAATCTCAGTTTCTAAATGATTTGCTGTCTTGACTCTCGCGACCAGGACTGAACACGCACTTTGGCCGGTACAAAAAAAATTATTATTACATTAAACCTTTTATCAGCTTATGTAGGCTATACAACAAAGGAATTGCTGATCTCTAGTGATGTCTAATTTTTGTAATAGATCATTTGTTGGTAAAGGATGAAAGATCTGGTGAGAAATAGGTTCCCAAAGGCTGAGATAAAAGATCAAGAGATTATAAACTAAGAATGAAAATGGCCCAGCCGTGCAGTTACATCCTTTGAACTGATTCCGTTCACCAGTCCATCACTGTTCTGCGAATCAAATACACACTTCAAGAAGTGTTTGTGTGTTTAAACACACATGCTTACCCAGTAAGCACAGAGTGTGGCTTCCTTCCAGACAAACACAGATATCCAAGCACTGCTCCTCTCGACTTAAAAACAAGACAAACTTGCGGAAAAGGTCATGGGTTTGGATGGTGACCATACACTGAAAAGAGCACAAATTGAGACAGGTGAAATCATCTTCTCGCAATGTTTTGACTTTGCAAGATGTTTGTGCAAATGAGGTTTTTATTATTGAATTATTGTCTATCTGCATGTGTCTATTTCTTACATCTGGAGTGAGTGTGTTGAGGTGCGAGATGAATGCTGGAACAGACATGATGTGGAGAAGGAAAGACCTCAGCAGGTTGTCTGAGAAATGTGCAGCGATAACAGGCCTGAAACACACCAGATCACATTATCGGTCACTTCACAAGAATAGAGCTACTGATGTAATCAGTCTCAGAGAGCAAAGCCAGTTCTCATGGCAACCGACCTGAGTGACAGCGTAAAAATGGCCGTGAGGGTTCCTTTGGAAAGGGCAGGTCTGGATCTTGCCAAGCCATTTGTAAGTAGAATCTGCAAACAGCAAAGATGTTGTACCAAAAACTGTATTTATTTTATTAAGATATATGATGCTTTTCACATCAAATAAATGTTTTGGAAAGAATCTAGTGTTAACAACACGCTATAATTTATTCAAATGATATGCTATCAGCCTGTGACAAGATTCTGATTGGATGAGTAGTACCTGAAGAACAGAGTAGAAGCCCTTCTGATTGAGATGTCCCATGATGTTCTCACAAATTCTGTTTAAAGCAGGCTTGAGGGCCTCTCCTTAAAAAAATTCAATACAATAGAGAGGAAGCTTTAGTAGGAGTCTATGTGTTTTAGCCTGTAAAACATCTCACAAGTTCTGATCACAGTGACACGAACCCTTCCCTCGGATGATTTTCCACGTCGATGTGTCAGTGAAGGTTATCAGCATTGTCAGGTACAGCGTCACTAATTTATTATCCTGCAGTATGTCAGGCTGCGGAGAGAAATAGAAAGCAGGAAATAAGCATTCTTCAAAAAGCACTTCCTTTATGTACAGATAACTGAACATTTAAAAAGATATTTAAGATTATCATAAGGAAATACCCTCAGCTTTTTCAGAAATTCACATGAGACCCAGAGCACATCTTTGATCTGTTTCAGCCAGGGGATGGTGAGATCTTTTGAAAGGGCCAGGGACACATACCATACCTAGAAAAGTAATAGTCTGTCACAACAACTATTATGACGTATGAAATGATAAAGTATATTTCCCATCGCTTGGTTAAAAACTTACTTTAGGTTCGTTCTCCACATCCATGCTACTTAGTATGATTCTACACAGCTTCTCAAACCTCTGTGTAAGAAGGGAAAAAAATGCCATCAATAATAATACACAATATATATATAAAAAAGTGACTCTTCCAATATAAAACTCTTAACATTACATGATGCTCACCAATTTATCATCCTTGCTCAATATAAATAATAATTTTCTAGTGATTTTGAAGATGGACAATGCATTTCTTTTTGTTGAACCTGCATCGCTGACTGCAATGAAGTCATCCACCTCTTTCCTAAAACGGAAAATATGTAAAATGATAAATCTGTGTCAGAGTACAACCCTATGCTGAATACATTTCCAAACAGCAACTACTGTAAATGCCACACACTTAAAACCAAAAATGCAATAAAAAATAAATTAAAACTATTTAAAAAATAATAATAATAATTAGTACGATGATTAAAAATTTATCTACGGTGAAAATTTAAATGTAAAAATTAAATGCAAAATATTAGTCAAATTAAAATAGTATAGTAATAGTGATAAAATGACATTGGATCAAACAAACAGCTATTTATTTTAAATAGGGTTTACATTATTCAAAATTCAAAGTATTTTAACACAATTAGCACTTAATGTTGTTTTAGTCCTAATTTTTACTTTTTTGTATTTCTGACCAACAAAGTCAGCAAGGAGCTTTGACTGAATGGTTTATTGCAAAGAATGGTTAATTTCAGTCCTAACCTTATTTCTCTTTGCAGTCTGCAACGGCAGAGAAATCTTCTGACCAGAGCCTGGATTTGTGTTGCAGCTTTCTCTTTCTCTTTATAACCTTTCCTTTCCTCCCGAGCTATTCTGGCTTTATCCAGGAACTGGGTTTTGGAGGTTTGGGTAGCGGTGAACATGTTTTCACACCAAACTGTGGGTTGAACATAATAAAAACAAAAAAATCTACATCACACCTGAGAGCAAACACAACGAAGAGGCTATGCATTGCAAGTACGAACAAATTACTTCAAAATTATTTTCAAACCATGATAAATAATAATTTAATCATTTACAATTTAAAATCGATGTTACATTAACACACAAACCTTGCACTAATGTAGTGACTGGTAATACGTCTGCTTCCACAGGTCACATGAATACTATCACATATTCACACGCTTTGTTCTGGAGGTCCAGAGGACTCTACAGAACAGAAAGAGTAATTTTTTTATGTAAAAAAGCTCTTCTTTAAAGCAGCACAAATGTTACACTGATTTTAGGCACATAAGATTGCTGTATTAAAATAATTGATTAAAACTGCTCCAGAAATAATATTTTATAAATAAAATGAACGTTTTCCTTTGCTTTTAAAAAATAAAAGACAGCTTAAGACGCATTATAACTGAAATCAGGGGTTTTCTGACAGCATTATCAGACCAAATTAAAGAAGAGGCTTTATATCATTAAATCAGAAAGGAGGTGACACTTTAATTATAAGACATGATGAGCACACTACAGAGACAAATTAACACTTAACATCTGGTTTCAAATAGGAAGAAAACGTACATCGAAATAAAAGCAGCGAACAGTGAATTAATTGTACCTAGAGAGACAATAACATTCACACTAACGTTAGCTATCCTGCTAGCAAATACTAACATTTCGAGCTTTCAGCAAGCTGGCAACGCTTGTCACCTTATAAATGTGTTTCATATGAAAAGATAAGAAAGTCTTTAGGGGTTTCTCGAAGGTTTCATTTACCTGAATAAATGGAAAACTGATGTAAACAAAAGAGCGACCCATACGCCGCAGCGCTAATCCGCGAACAGCGTAACCTCATAATCCTTCCGGGGGAATATCTTCGTTCGGAAAAAAATCCGCATTCACACAAGAAATATGACTCTTAATTTTATTTGTCGTAGTACATTGATATCTTTTCATTGTTTAAACGATATTACACTGGACTATTTTTAATCGCTTTAAATTGAGGTTTGGGACAGCAGGGAGCTGGGAAATTGAGCCAAGCGGAACTATTTGTCAGACAGCTCCTGTCGATGTACATAAATAAACTTTAAAAAATGCAGTAACATGAAATAAACAACTTTTACAATAAAAAATAAATAAATAAAAAATAACTTATATAAGTATAAGTATATTCGCTAATGATTTGCAAAATTTCTCAAATTATTGTATTGTGATGTTGTTTTAAAGATATTTGGAAATACGGTATATCCTAAACACTTTTATCCAAAAAAAAAAATGTATTATGGCATCTAAAAAGTGTCTGTGAACTGATGCCAAGACAATATCAGTGATGCACTAATATTGTAACTCGTATCAGACACAAAGTTCGTTGTTGCACAATTGTTATATATAACGTTAGAGCCCCCAGCACTCACAAATTAGTTTATAGTTACAACCACAGGAAGTGAGAAAATTAAATGAAAGAGTTACTTACTTCTCATCTACTAAAGCGCGTTCATGTATTTGCTCCAAACAGCCAATAAGCGCGTGATCTGAAGCGTCGTGCACGAGTCTGGTTCGCGACCGGAAGTGATCTAATTCCCGTTCCAAGAGGCCCGAAAGACTCGGGGAATTTCTATGGTAAATAATGACATTTGTGTAATGTTTCATCTAATTTGTATGCTTCTGTCGGCGTATATTTGAATGATCAGTTTATTGGGGCGTCTAATTAACATTTTTGTACTAGTAAGTTCGTGTTTATTTCCTCAGAAACATGGTGTGCTAGTTTAGCGCATTAGCTTCTCTAGTTGTCCCTTTCTTATTTAACTAACTTGAAATATATATATATATATATATATATATATATATATATATATATATATATATATATATATATATATATATATATATATATATATATATATTCTGTTATCTATTCACCGCACTGCTAAAACTCTTTTTTTTTTTAATCTTTGATATTCAAAACAATGTTTTTTTTGTTTGTCATTTTCAGAAATGTATCCTCACAGCCTTCATTAACATTATATAAAACTCCAAATACTAGGGTTGTGTGTGTGTTTGCAATGTAGATGCATTCACTATTAATCCCATGAAAATAGTGGAACAAAATGACCATGGTGCTACATACTATTTAACGTAACATAAACACAAACACAAACAAAAGAAGTTAAGAAAACAATTAGAAATCTAGTTAACAGTTAACCATCTGACTATATACTATAAGCCTATACTATATGCCTAAACACACTGTACCAGAACTTTACATAAATGCTATACGTGAAATTGTGCAAAATAGATATTTTGGGGAAAGCAGTGCATAGTGCAAGATGATTTGTAGTGCAATGCACAAGTAAATCTATATTATCATATTGAGTCTTTGTAGCATGTTGTGTTTATAAAAACTGCATAAAGTGCATACTGAGAAAAGTGTGTTTATATATATATATATATATATATATATATATATATATATATATACACACATGTATACATATACACACATGTATACATATACACACATGTATACATATACATACATAAAATTAATCTGTTTAGCTGTTTATTTATTGAATGAGCACTGTGCAGTGTCCGAACTGATTGCACTGTATTTTACATATTCATTGTATTTTATGTAAAATTTTCTATTTTTAACTGCTTTAAATTCATTTTAAATAAGTAATTTTTAAATAATTTTCAAAGTTTTTAAATTGCTTGTTTTATTTTCATGATTATTTTACTTTCTTTAATGTAAAGCACTTTGAATTACCATTGTGTACGAAATGTGCTATATGAATAAACTTGCCTTGCCTTGCCTATATATGTATGTATTTGTGTGTGTGTGTGTAATTATAGATTTTATGAGTTCTGCATTTTCATGCTGTTCATACCTGATTTTCAGGAAGAGATGTCAGGAGACAGTGTGGTGAGCTCAGCTGTGCCGGCAGCTACAACACGGACAACCTCCTTCAAGGGGTCCAGTCCCAGTTCCAAATATGTGAAGCTGAATGTCGGGGGAGCGCTGTACTACACCACCATGCAGACCCTGACCAAGCAGGACACCATGCTGAAGGCCATGTTCAGTGGCCGTATGGAAGTCCTTACTGATAGTGAAGGTAGATGTACTGTCATAGCTACTGCAGAAGAGTTCATGTAATGTGTCCAAGTCCCACTCTTCACCTATGATCTTTCTCCAGGCTGGATTCTGATTGACAGGTGCGGGAAGCACTTTGGGGCCATTCTGAACTACCTGAGAGACGGAGTCGTCCCGTTGCCTGAGAGCCGGAGGGAGACGGAGGAGTTACTGGCAGAGGCAAAGTATTACCTGGTGCAAGGCCTGGTGGATGAGTGTCAGGCGGCATTACAGGTACAGAACCGACAACTAGGGATGTAACGATTAGCTGCGAGCTGGTTTAAATTCGATTAAAATATGTGACGATTCAAATCGGTTGAGATGCTTAACGGATCGTGATTCATTTAGGGGTAGGAGTTTGAATGAATGCATGTCTGAGGGGAACTTACTGTCTTTTAGAAAAGTTTAGATGGTATTTTTTCTTTTCATGATGCCTCTTTATAATACATATTAAAGTTCATAATGCAGCTTTGTGTACAGCAGAAATCAAGGAAACGCTTTAAACTCCACCTGAATATGCATTTCATGCTGATTTTTTAATGTATAGTTTTACAAAACTAAAGTCAAAGTTGCTTCAAAATTCAAAATTCAAAATACAATCTAATTTAAATTAAAACTGCTCATCTTGCATGTATGCAGCATCTTTGTTTGGATCATGATTAGAATGCAGTGGTTGCCTTTCATTTTTAATGTAAAGAGCACACGAAGCCTTGTTTTGTTCATATAAAGATACTTATTTTATTGGTGTTAATTATTTAATTTGAGGCTTGTTTTTAAAATTTCAATTGAGTTTTACATTTACATTCTATTTCAATTTTGTCATTTAGTAGACCCTTTATCTGAAGTGATTTACAAATGAGGACTACAGAAAGCAATCAAAAGCAACAAAAGAGCAATAATATGCAAGTGTATTTCACAAAGTAATGTACTGCATTTTGTCCAAGCAATAATAAAAGGACACATTTAATTCATAATTTGTCTTAAATATCATTTTGTTAAAGAAAAAAAAAAGTGAATCGAATCGTGAAATCTAAATCGTGAATTGAATTGAATCGTGAGTTGAGTGAATCGTTACATCCCTACCGACAACAACACATTTAAGTAAAAAAAATTCTGTCATTTAAAAAAGCATATTAGATGTTTAAATATAAAAATATTCTAAAATTCCAATTAAATATAAAAATAATATTCAAATTTTACAAATGTTTTCAGAACAAAGATGCGTATGAACCATTCTGTAAAGTTCCACTGGTGACATCATCTAAAGAGGAACAGAGGCTCATTGCCACTGCAAATAAGGTGCAAATGCTTTAATCATGTCAATCTTAAAGGAATACTATTTGTTTTCACCGAGAAGAGACCCTTGACTTGTCTTTCTGTGTATATGCAGCCTACAGTCAAACTGCTGTACAACAGGAGCAACAATAAATATTCATATACAAGGTAAAGTGTTTAATTTCTTGTAAGATTTTGATTGTTGAGAAGTTTACGGTTGAGCTTTTACCTGATCAGATTGCTCTTTCTCTTTGAAGCAACTCTGATGACAACATGTTGAAGAACATTGAGCTGTTTGACAAGCTGTCTCTGAGGTTCAACGGCCGAGTGCTTTTCATCAAGGATGTGATCGGTGATGAGATTTGTTGCTGGTCCTTTTACGGCCAGGGCAGGAAGATTGCAGAGGTGTGCTGCACGTCAATAGTCTACGCCACTGAGAAGAAGCAGACAAAGGTTAAGGGTTATCTGTCCGTCATTTTCTCTGTTTTCAAAAAATTAAATCTCTTCATTTCTAGGTTAAAAATGTTTAATTCACAAAGCCTAGAAGTAACAGCATTAAATGTTGCATGCACAGCAAAAAAAAAATATATATATACCTTATTATATTTTGTTCCAATCTCAATACAAATATCTAAACATAAACTCTAGACTTCTGAGAAATTAAGTGACTATGATTTTTAAGTAAATGATCTCGATTTACGAAACTTATGACAGAATTTGAACTGGAAAATGCTAACCGAGGAAGAACAAGTTTGTGTGGAAATTAAAGTATTAAATATCTGTTGGAAGTTGTATTTTCAAACTGTGATGTGTTGAAACGTAACTCATCATTGTTAGAGCATATTGCTGGATTGCTCGGTTTAATTTAGTCCTTAGATTTTCTTTACTTTGTTTCACAAACCCCAAAAACCGAGAACTGTCTAAAAGCTCAATTTGTCCTAAATGCTTCAGATCGGTTTATATGACTCACTTTTTTTTATTTGCTCCATCACAGGTTGAGTTCCCAGAGGCTCGCATCTATGAAGAGACCCTCAACATCTTGCTCTACGAGTCTCAAGACGGCCGCGGACCTGACAATGCACTGCTGGAGGCCACAGGGGGCGCTGCAGGCCGTTCCCATCACATCGACGAGGACGAAGAGAGGGAGCGCATTGAAAGAGTGCGGAGGATCCACATCAAGCGCCCTGATGACCGCACGCATCATCACCAGTGACGCCTGCAGTCCGTCCTCTTTTCAGTGCCTTAACAACTGCCAGCGCTTCGGTTACACCCCTCTGTTTGCACACAGACACGTCAGTTAAGTTTATCCCAGCGAGACATAGGGATACTCTCAGAATCGCTTGTCTTGATAATGTTACATGAATGTAGCATATAGGGCAGAGCAGCGCTGACCTCATGTGCATTTTTAAAGACCTCACTTAAAAAATACAATGATGGTGTAAATGTGAATAGAAATGCACAACAGATGGTTAGTTTTACAGCAAATTCCAATTAATATATGAAGTCGATCAGCTGAACTGTCATTTACTTGTATGTTGGCAGCATATTGAAATTTTCCAAATGAAGTTGTCTGCTGAAGTACTTTTGTATTTTACATTATTTACCATATTTGTTTCTGTTTGAGTGAAGACTGAGGGGAGTTCCTGGTGCCTTATAGATTAATCCTGTTCTTTTTTATTTGTGTGTGTGTGTGTGCATTGTGTGATAGACGTTGGATTTTTGTGGCTTTTGAGTTTAGTTTATCCCTCTTTTCTTATTTTCTTTGCTTTGTGTTAGAGCCAGGATTTCACAGTGCTGATAGTTTGTCTTACCGAGATTCAGGATGAATTGACAGATTCTTAATCTGTCAGTTTTCATTTTATTATGCTTGCGCAAAAACATTCATGCACGCTGTCATTTGAGGATTGCATGTGCTGGATGCAACAGGTCTGTATGAGTTTGGCCAATAGAGGGCAGTGTAGTGTTATGGTGTTTTCACTCATGCACAAGAGAAGGAGGCACTTTTAAACAACAGTTCTCAAATTTTCTATCCCTTTTTAGCTACAATCCATAAAATAGATTATGCTGTTACATAACTTTCTGCTGCACTGTATTAAATTCCATCAAGTTAATTACGCTTCTGGGTTTTGTAAGTGATCTCATTCGAGCAAAGAAACTGAGATGAAGTCAGAAGCGTTCGGATGTATATCTGTAACTGAGAAATGGACACAGAGTATGTGTGTGTAATTAGAGACCAGACCACGTCAAAGAAGCTCCAGGACGTAGGAGAGTACAGGCTCTCCTCTGCTGCAGTTTGTGGTTAGGAGTTTTATTTAAAGGTGTATTTAAACGAAATCAAAATAAAAACTTTGAAATCTGTAATACTGTAGAGCAGTTTGTACAGAAACGTGCACATGAATAAAAATGTTTTACATGCAAATTATTTATTCATATGTTATCACAAATAAAGATTTCTACAAGTTTTGTAGATCAAACTGCATTTGCTTTGTATTCTATTTCTGTGCTTTGGTATAAAACAATTATAAATATGGCTCAATAACAAAGCATGAACATGAGCAAATAAATTATTCAATTTACATGAAATGTCAACAAGAATTATAACTTAAAAAGGGCAGCATTTATGAAAACAACAAAATATACATTTTCAACAACCGTTTAGCTGTAATTTTCCATTTGTACACAGAGTGCTGCTTTGGATCTCCATATACTGAGTGTGTCAGTTTGGGGGATGGAGAAAGATATCTTCTTCCATAAGGGTTTCCCTCATGAAATATACACAGACTTGGTGACCTCCTCTAGATCATCGAGACTTGACCCGTGGAGCCACCTTTGATAATGAAAGAGTCTTAGTACTGGAGAAATAATGTCAAATCAAGCTAAAATATTGAAATAATCACTTACCACCATAAGATGACCATTTTTGCCTTTAAGAATCATAGGTTCTTGACCAGTGCTAAAATCCACACCACCCTCCTTTCCTGCCTGGATCTCAAACGTGATGCTGTAAGAAGATCAAATGTTAACACACTGTCCAAATGAACATTGCATGTTGAAATATAAGTGTTGGGCTTTTTACCTTCCCTGAACAACCTTGATGTTATTCTGCTTGTTTGCAATCACAGCCAGTTTGGTCAGAGCTTCAAACAGGTGGTCACACTGAAGTACCAAGTCCCCCTTAGACACAGTAAACTACATTAGTACTGTGTATAATACTGTATGGATTTTTGTATCACGAAAGTCTGGCGTTTACAGAAGCATGAAGCCTGGTTTGCTCACCTTCTGTTTGGGATCATTCAAAGCAACGTGGAGGATCATGACAGAGTCACCCAGATTACTGACAGAAGCACCTGTGTACACAAGATAGATTCACCGTGGACTCGGTTCTCTCTGCTTTGCAAATAAATGTTACAATAAAACACACATGCACATCATTCAAATGATTGTGGTCTGTAAGATTTTTAAATAGAAATCAATAGTTCTATTTAGCAAGTATGGATTAAATTGATCTTAATTGTCAGTAGATATGTTATAATGCTGTAAAAAATTAATAATAATATATATATATATATATATATATATATATATATATATATATATATATATATAATAAGCTGTTCTTTTGAACTGACATGCAATATTATTTTTTTATAATGTGTATTTTTTTTATCAAATAAATGCAGCCTTGCTAAGCAAAAGAGACGTTCATCAAAAACTTTTTTTTTAAACTTACTGACCCCAGAATTTCCTCAAATCTCAATAAGGAAAAGTTTAAGTTTTTCTCAATAGTGCAAAATTTTACTTTTAGGGGTACAACATGCCCTCAAAGGTACACCTTTGTATCTTATCAACCTCTAATGGGTGCATATTGGTACCTTAGAAGTACATTGTAATATTGTAATATGCATTTAGGGGTAAATAAGGCACAATTTTGTACTTTTGAGGATAACGTACAGGTGGGAATTTTTAGCAATGCTACAAGGGAATAATTAAAAGGCAAACTATTTATGAGTGCTGTAATGATGTTTTAATTCACATATCTACCTTTCGTTACCCACCTTTTAGAGAAACATAGTCCACTCTCTGCTTGATCTTAGCCTCTTCTACCAAATATACAGCAGCCTGAGTGAGAATAAGTTGCCTTGGTCTGGATTTAAATCCGTTTCTGTCATACTTCACCACAGGAACGCTGTACTGCAGTCAGAAAAAGTGTGTTTAGGTGACGTACTGTATGTGGGGGAAAAAATATTATATTCTGTATGATTGACAGTTGTGCATCATACATTATAAAGATTCTGATTTACCTTGATACGTTCATGTCGTATAGTCTGAAGAACCCTCATGTTGATGTCTTGTTCATCTAGTAAATCAAATAACGTACATAAGACATATAAAAGGATCTGAGCAAAACTAACTGTAGTTTATGTAAACTACTGACTGATTCTGGTGTCCACAAAAGGAACAGCAATGCTCGAAGGGTAGCTGTCCTTCTTTCCTTTGAAGATGGCACTGGTTACTGCTTTTTGTTGCAGCTGTGAAAAGATCAGCCAAAAAGTAAACATGGCGAAATGAACTGAAACTGTAATTTAAAGACTCAAAAGCCTGTGACAACAGTGATAGTGACCTGTGCTTTCTTCTGCGGCGTAATTCCCCGCACGTACTTCCTCACCATCATCCGTGTGTTCAGCTGTCGCAGAATCTCTGAGGTCTACAATCACAACAGCGCCAAAGACAGTCCCAGTTTAAAATACAGTTGAATACAGTGGCCTCAAATCCAGACAATGAAACCCTTGAAATGGAAGATTAATGCAATGGAATTTATAGTTTTAAGTGTGGCTGAAGTGATCAAATTTAAACTCAGTAAACTCACTCACAAAAAGTATTCTAGTAGCTTCATGAAACGGTTGAAGCACTAATGACACATGGACTATTTTAATGATGCCCTTACTACCTTGAATGTTTTAGTTCTGTTGCTGTCTATTCAGGAACAAAAAACTCTTGGATTTTATCAAAAATATCTTAATTTGTCTTCTGAAGATGAAAGGAACAAAGCTCTTACAGGTTTGGATGACAGATTGTTATTTTATCTGTTGAGCTGTGCATATGCATATGTAAAGATGTTCATCCTTTTCATGGTTTTAATAACAGAGTTTGTGAATACCTCTGTCATGACTGGAGGAGGTGTCAGCCATGTGGTCTTGTCCAGGACAGTCTTTGGTAAATTGTCTTTCAGTCTATTTAGGTAGCTCTGTCGAACAAAGGCCAGGTATTCGGAGTTGTCGGTAGTTTTTGCCTCACGACGTGTGATATAACCCTTAATAAATCTGCACGGAGAAAAATCATGTCATTATGGGAATGCCATCTCATCCTTTAAAGGCGTAGTTTTCATCTTGGGGTGAACTATCCCTTTAAGTAAAAAGGCATACACCTGGTCAATAAAATGTGTTGATATTAAAAAACAAAACTAATATTTTATTAGTTAATATTATTACTGTTTAATGATTTTGACAGCCCAGGCTCTGCGATCTCTCTCTTTGCGTGCCTGCACTCCCCTCCAACACGTCTCAATTTTTGTAGCTAAATGTTGGCAAAAAACAAACAAAAACAAGGCTGAATCACAAAATAATGCAAGGAGTGCATATATGTATGATATATTAAAAAACACTTTATGTTGCAATGAAGTGTCATAATATTCTGTAATATACTGTACTATAAATAACTATGAAATCAATCAATAATGTTACTTACCAGCTTCTTTCTGTTTTCGAAACTCTCCTTTGGCTTTGTAACCTTTGTATTTGGCCTGTATTCTTGTAGCTGTAAAAGCAACATTAACAAATACTTATGATAAAACTTTTTTTTTATGTATCTTTTGAATCCTCTGTTGCTTACCCAGTTCATGCTTGCAGATTTCAAAGGCATCTTCGGTGGCAAAAAGTGTCCTGGCATATCGTATGAATATCTTTGTCCTTTGAATATGAAGGGTAGTTCAGGTTTGTGTGGTGAGAATACAGGTGTTAATTCATCAGTATTAAATTGTGAAGGTACTGTAAAAGCCTGAAAGCGCTCACCTGCCCATTTTATACTCATCAGGCTTGTAGCCTAAATGTTGCACAAGTGTTTCCACTCCCTCTGCAGGTACACCTCTCCAGTGGGGCCAAGTGGCAGGACAAAGAGCTTTGTACCTTAGGAATGATGCATTAGGTGGGCATTTATAAGTCTAATAAGTGTTAAACAAATGTTCATATTTAAATATCTAAAAGGGCTATTATACCTCTGCAGAAAAACCTCATATCTACGTCGATAAGCAAATCCAGCTCGTCTGACCCTCAGGTGCTCAATTAACCCAAGATATTTCACCTGGTGCCTGACCAGAACTTCATCGAACTTGCCTGTGACGGAAAGAGAGGAAAAACAGAGTAAAAGAACACAATTCTACTTGACCGGAAATAACTAATTCAAGCCGAGTTCTTAGCATTCACATACACACGTTTCTCACCGGACTGTTTATTGTCATTGGACTTGAGGCAGCGCACATACCACGCTTCCTTAGCCGTCAGAATCTCCGTCAGCTGCAGAAGACTGTTCTTAAACTGAGTAGCCACCTACAGATTATATTTCACAAATCAGATTGAAAGAGATTATGTCCATTACGATGTGAGCTGTGAAAGTTATATATTGTATATATATTTTTTTTAATGAATGTCATTTTTGTTTCAGTGGTCTTGATTCAAAATAGAAGGCTACAAGGCTCATAACAATGCAGCAATTTATAGAAATGCTATGACTTATAAACACGCTGTGTAATGGAATAATTCCTTTATCACATACAAAATTAGAGTTTCCTATTTCTTTATTTTAGGGCTTTCAAAATGATCAGTCAGATGGAAAATAAAAGTTTGTGTTTGCATAATATATGTGTGTATTTATATGTTTATGTATTGATATTTATTTATATATAATATAAATCATGTAGAAATAGGACAAATGGGTACCAACAATACAATATGTGAAAATTCCATTTCATCTTTTAAAAAAAAACATCCTTTCCAGTTTATGAAAACAAAGTTTATAGTGTATAGTATGAGTATATTTCAGTATTTTTTGCACGGCACGTGGACTCACTGTCTCAGGTCTTCTCCTGCTGTCTCTCTCAGTGGCTGGAAAGCACTCCTGTATTATAGGGTTCTTTGACAGGCGCATCACCTTTTGGTTACACACATACAAATGCACATATAAGGAAGCACACATGCACACACTCATTTAATCTTGTTGGTCCAAAAACACGAGAATGCAAATAATATGAGCCATTTTCCTTTCATCCACCCTGACCAGCATTATCCTTTATTGCACACCCTGTGCACTTACATCTTTGATGTTCTTGTACAACAGATCATTGTTTTTGTCAATGAACCCTGTTGAAAAGAATAGATCATAAAAAAGAAAAGGTTGTGAAAGCATGTTACCAAGGTTTACTGACATTTGAAATGTGTTTCTGTGTGTCTTCTCTTACCCACAACACAGTAGGTCACCTCCCCTGCATAATGAAGAAGACGAAAATCGCCTCTCTCCAGAGACTTGCGGGTCTTCTTATCAGCCAGTTTATGCCTTCAGTTCACAGAACAGTAAAGGAAATTGCTCTCACTAGACCAAATTAAAATCAAGTCAAGTCAAGTCTTCATCCAAGTTTCAGTTGTAGGGAAATATAGCAGGGATTTTATGTTAAACACTGCGTTAAATTGGTTTCAAATGCACATCCGTTAATATAATAAATTTAAAGCAACATCACAATCTCTCCGTCTCTCACACTGCTGTGCACTTTTCATCAGGGTGTCAGTCAATGAAAGGCTTAAAAGAGACAATGTGGCCAAACCAGGGGGTGAATGCTTCAGTTTCAGATACGCCAAGTTTTGCTGATTCTTCCTCATCAGACGCTTGTAGTGAAGAACCAAGCTGCTGATGGTTTCTACCAGCACTACTGAATTACTTAAAGCAGAAGAACTCTTGCTTAGTGCCACCTACAATATTGAGGTAATGATCAAACACAAACTCACGTTATAAAGTGGGGATGATTGCCCATTTTCTCTTCAAGCTTTTCAAGAAAAGTGAGATCCGTGGCCTCACCCGGCCTCATACACTCCTCATCCTGAAATACCAAACGTTCTCTTATGCAAATGCTCCAACAAGCAATCTTTTATTTCAAAAAGTGTCAGAGAAGTAAATTATATCTTTCCGCAGGATGTTAGATGTCAGTGTGTACTCATTATTCCATACCAACACAGAGATGATTCCTCTGTGCTTCTCTTCCACCAGATCACAGATGATTTTATTGTTGAAGAACTGCACCGGCTCCCACTGAAACAGTGCAAGAAATTGACCGTTATTTTCTTACTCAAGCTCTGCATATCATTCTAATTTTGGATAATGAATGATCGATTTGTTTTAGCTCACCCCAATCCCTTCTGCCTCATATTCCTCCTGTTCAGACTTCAGTGTCAACTGAATGAAGAGCTGCTGTAGCTTCTCATTGCAGTAGTTAATGCAAAACTGCTCAAAACTAAGCAAACATCAAATCACAAAAATGTTATACTATCATACACAAAAATTATCTATCTATCTACACTATATTGCCAAAAAAGTATTGGGACACCTCTTCTAATGAACAAGTTTGAATACTTATACAAATATTAATGTGTAAGCATTTAAAGACATTCTAGGGAGTTTTGTGCAGAGATGGGACCAAGTCACACATGTGCAAGTCTCAAGTAAGTCTCAAGTCTTAACCTTCAAGTCTCAAGTAAGTCCCAAGTATTTTTTTCTTGGGCAAGTCAAGTCAAGTCAAGTCACAAGCTATGTCAAGTCAAGTCCAAGTCAAGTCACCTTAATATTGTTATTTTACCTGCAGAATCTGATCTTAATAAAGTTAAAAGACAAGATATAAGTAACTGTCAGTAAATTTAAATAATTTGGATTTGCATTGTAAATACTCATGTTCAGTAAAATACATCATGGAATCAAACAAAATTGTAAGTTCCTAAAATTATTTATTTTTCACTTCTGCCAACAGTGTTTGAAATGTTTTACATTTTCAACATTGAGTCCATAAAACTAAACATCCAACAGACTCCTCTCTGAACACCCCTCTCTCTCTCTCTCTCTCTCAAACACAGTTTACATACAACATTAAACTGTTACATTTCTCCTCCCTCTCTCTCTCTCTCTCTCTCTCTCTCTCTCTCTCTCTCTCTCTCTCTCTCACACTCTCTCTCTCAGAGTATAGAATATAAATATGACGTATTTTCAGCTGTTTCATACTTTTTTGTTATGTACAGTACAGACCAAAAGTTTGGACACACCTTCTCATTCAAAGAGTTTTCTTTATTTTCATGACTATGAAAATTGTAGATTCACACTGAAGGCATCAAAACTATGAATTAACACATATGGAATTATATATGGAATTATATACATAACAAAAAAGTGTGAAACAACCGAAAATATGTAATATTCTAGGTTCTTCAAAGTAGCCACTTTTTGTTTTGATTACTGCTTTGCACACTCTTGGCCTTCTCTTGATGAGCTTCAAGAGGTCGTCACCTGAAATGGTCTTCCAACCGTCTTGAAGGAGTTCCCTGAGAGATGCTTAGCACTTGTTGGATCTTTTGCCTTCTGTCTGCGGTCCAGCTCACCCCTAAACCATCTCGATTGGGTTCAGGTCCGGTGACTGTGGAGGCCAGGTCATCTGGCGCAGCACCCCATCACTCTCCTTCTTGCTCAAATAGCCCTTGATGCCTTCAGTGTGACTCTACAATAGTCAATAGTCATGAAAATAAAGAAAACTCTTTGAATGAGAAGGTGTGTCCAAACTTTTGGTCTGTACTGTACATAACAAAAAAGTATGAAACAACTGAAAATACGTCATATTTATATTCTGTACTGTATATATATATATATATATATATATATATGTGTATGTAATATGCACTTGTCATGATTGGGTAATCGCGGCAGCTACATTTGTTTTTCTGATTAATTGTTTTGCTCTATGAGAAAGACAAGGTAACAAAATATTCGGGGCTTATGCCCCCTTAGCCCAACCCTAGCGGCGCCCCTGGAATGCGTTTTTTTGACGGCCTGCTAGCGGATCATTAGGGGCTGTTCACATCACGTCTTTTGTGCGCGCAAGTTCGTTATTTCCAATGTAGGCGCGCGGTATGCGCGCTCATAATGGAATCAACGCCCTCAACATCTAAACTTTTCACAATGCCGCAAGCGCACCGCAGGTCATGTGACAATAACTAACCAATCAGCTTCATCCTTTCTCGTATCAACGTTGAAAGCTCAGCTAAGAGGAAGGAACAGCTGTTCATAGCTGTATATGGATTGCCATTTTGAAATGAATTTAGTAGCAGAGCTACTGAGAGCGATTTTTAGTGCTGCAAATCCATTTGTCCTTTGCTGAAATTTCCGCGTTTTCAATGAGAGAGAGCGTGTCATGGATGCTAAGCAACGACAGATGCCCCAGGAGCACTTCTGCCCGAGCGCTTTGGAAAGAAGGAGAAAGCGGCGCGACTAGCGTTTTCCACGCGTTTTTAGGTGCGAACTATTGAAGACAAAAGCGATGACCCTCGGTACCTCTCAGGCTGACATGTTGATGTGATGTGATATCTGATTTAAGTGGGCGTGGTGTGTGTAAGGTAGAGAGGGCATGACTGATGATAGTGTCCTGATCCAGTCACGACGCTATTCTCAGCCTGCGCTCCAGCTGAGTAATCAACTTTATTTTAAAAAATAATTTATATATTTTATATTCAAACTGAAAACATGATGTAATTAACACTCAAGTCATTCAAGTCATCGTGTCTCAAGTCAAGTCAAGTCCCGAGTCTTTAAATTCCAAGTCCGAGTCAAGTCTCAAGTCCTAAAAATAGCGACTTGAGTCGACTCGAGTCCAAGTCACCAAGTCACAAGTCCCCATGTCTGGTTTTGTGCTTCTATTTTTTGTTTCCAACAGTTTGGAAAAGACACTTTTTTATTACAGGACAATGCCACTTTGTATAAGGCCAGGTTCAAAAAGCATTGATTGATTGATTGGTTGATTGATTGAGTCCCATTTATTTCCAAACACATACCTGTTAACAGAGAATACCTCAAATCCATAGATGTCTAACAATCCAATGACTGTCTTCCTTTCAGAATCCTAAGAGAGAAAAAAGCAAGTCATTTTGGTTTCCAAGATAGCTCCTTTAAATCCATCTGGTAGAATTTAGTAAAAAGCATCACATATTTCCATCTCTTTAAAATGGAAAAACCACATCCAGTGACTTTCAAATGAATTATCCCAGGAGATCTGCAATGTAACCAAACATTGGCCAACAACATTTTCCCCTGTTGTCCTCTTACTTTATTCTCCAGAGATCCATTGATCCTGTTGACTAGCCACGTGAAGGCACGGCCGTAGATGGCTTTCGCCAAGGCATCTCTGGCATAGATAGCAAGATCAAGAGTAAATGGACTCAGAACCTAGAAGCCAGAAAGACAGTTGTCACCTGCTACAAGAATGATTTAGAAAAATCATCATCACATTACAAAATTATTTGACCTCCTCTGATCTGGCTTCAATCTTCCTGAATGTCAGAGCTTCATGAAGAACCTTTACATGGATCCCTAACAGCTAAAAATAAACACAATGTCATTGTAAACGAGTATGTAACACAATAAAGAAAATGTATATAATAAACAAACTGACCTTGGATACCCAGCGCAGAGCTGGATTAGAGTTTAGAATAGCATAACCTTTAGTGTCTCCATCAAAGTGCACGTTCCCCAGATGGAGCACACTAGCTATAATCCCAAAGAGATGCTGAGATATTAAAGATAAAATGTATCGGTTTATGATCAAAGTACTTGTAGATTAGAACATTATACACAAAAACTGTGCTTCTACTTACCTCAGTGTCACTAGCATCAAAGTCAATGACCGATAATGCGTTTTTAACAGTTTTCCAGTCATTCTCGTCATTAATGGAGCCCACATTAGAACATTCTCCCTGTAAAGACAACATTTATCATAAAAGCATTGGAGAGTCTGATTCTACAAAGATTTCAATTATCATTTTGGGGTGTCGATTTATACCGGTATTGGCGACAATTGTGATATTTAAACAACATGTCGCAACATACTGGATATTAAAATAATGCATATTACACATAGACATAGTATAACACATAATAATACAGAGCAATTATGGAGGGTACAGTAAAGAATAAATAGTGAATAATTTGATACTATCATACTATGATTTGATCAGATTTGACTGATAGTATGGTTTCAGTCAAAGATTTCTATATATATCCAAATATACCATTATCGTGATTTTTTCAGTCAAAGATTTCTATATATATCCAAATATACCATTATCGTGATTTTTGTGGCCATGAAAAAAATCTGATATTGTGGCAGCACTTTTTTTTTTTGCACATCAGAATTACAATTAGAAATCATACCTGCACTAAATAACTATAATGTTTAGTGTCTTTCTCCAATCCCAGGTGCCTCAGTAGATCTTCCTCTCCTCCCTCCACCAGCTGGTAGAAAATATGAAAGTTTCTCTCACCATGGTTTTGGTGAACCACTCTCGACTTTTCCAGCAAATAGCTGAGGATGTGGCCACCAACAGCATCTCCCTACGTATTGGACACAAGCGTGAATCTTTTTTAACATGCAATATTATTTAATGGGATTAAAGTAGTACGGCATTTGTCGATACCTGACAATCAAACTGGATGTCCATATACTTCCCAAAACGGCTGGAGTTATCATTTTTCATTGTTTTTGCATTTCCAAAGGCCTAAAAGCACATATACTGAATGTAAAGCATACATAATGAATGGTCAGACACGTTTTGAGAATATTATTGTTGGACTGACCTCTAGTACAGGGTTGGACATGAGCATGCGGTCTCTCACAGTGTCCAGTAAACTGGAACTAGGGCAGCTGACCGCGTAGTACTGCAAGATCTTCTTGGAGGCCTCAGTTTTACCTGCTCCACTCTCTCCGGATATCAAAATAAAGTGGTTGTTGGCTTCTGATAGCATGGTGTGGTAGACATTATCTGCTAATGCATATCTGAGAAGGCCAATAATAGTTTATTTTTTATTTTGTATTATTATTTACAAATGTTTTGGCAATGAAGGTAATTAACAAAACTTACATATGAGGGGGCAGCTCAAAAAAGTTCACTCCCATGTAGAGGTCCATTTGTTTCTTTGTGTAGATGTCCAATTCTTTGTATGGGTTTACAGATATCAGCAAAGTACCTATGTAAGTCTGAGAGCACAGAGATGTTGAGATGACATATTCACAATGTAAAAAGCGAAGTAGGCTTTGTTTCTGATGTCTGACTCACATATATCAAATCCTCTGTGAAACGCTTCTTCAGATTGTCCAGGAAGGCTGACTCACTGTTGTGGGCATCAAGAAGCACAAAGTCCTGAATGCCAACTCGATCTCTGGCAATCAGGGCTCCCTCCAAGTCCAACTGACCCAGTTTAACCTTTCCTTTCTGCCAATCAGACAAGCACAACACTGACCATGACCCAATGCAATTTGTTCACACTGACCAAGTCTATAGACCCCTTTTGCGCGGACGTCACAGGTACATCACGGTGCTAGCTGGAGGCAAAATAAACGGAAAAGTGGAGGCGGCTAATACAAACCAACACAGGGTCGGCTATTCAAATGGAGTAAAAAGGAGCTTAAAATGTCGTCTTGTTGTGTTGTTGGTTGCCAGAATCGACGGAGAACATTTTATATACATTGTTGTGATTAATTGTGACCGGAATTTAAGGACATGGTAAGAAAGAATAAAGTAAGTTTATAATTAATTTGCAGTCTTCGGAATTTTTTTTCTAGAAAATATTTACATCTTAATAATAATTTTACTGTAATGTCACTCTTTAAGTCTACACTCGTTAAGTGTAGATGTCAGGCCACTCAATCGGAGGTTATCCTGTCAGATCGTCCATCCAATGAGTGATTGTGTACGGGTCGACCAATCTGGTTCCGTCCGTTAAAGTTAACTTTTTCAAATAATTATCGCGGTCCCGGACAGTGAGTGACCTTAAATATTCGGATAAAGCAGATATATTCAGATTTTCTCCAGACACTGTTAAAAAAACAAGCTAAGAAAACTCGCTAGCTACCGCTTGTTCAAGTGTTGAAGGGAACTTTCTGCCTCCAGCTAAGCCCCGCCCACACAAATACGTCACCTTGTTTACCAACTGTAAAAGGGTCTATAGGATTGTGTCATTCTGCAGGCATACATTTCAGAAGCTTAGCTTTTAAAGCAGCAAGACAGGCCTTAAAATCAATTTCTGTCAAATAATCAGTGACTCATTTCCAAACAATATTTTCTTCGAATATTTCCAAAGAGTTAATGGATGTTGCATTTCTTCACCGACAAAAATCAGCATTAAAACTGAGCTGTTTGGTGACTCTTCTCCTTTTCATTAATAGATTTGTTGAGACTCAGACTGAAATTTGGGGTCTAAGGTCTCTGATTGAGTCACAATCATCGAACCGCATAATCCCCTGCTGATGTTTAACTAAGTACTTTATAATGCTGCTCCCTATTGTAGAGGCTTTTGTAATGAGATATCATCTGCAAGGAGTAGACCACGTTCCTGTCCCTATGACTGACAGCTTTGCTTTCGCTAAGAAACCTATTTAAATAGCACGTTGTGGCTGGATTTATTCCACCTAGCATACTAGTTTACATTCATTACACCTTAAATATGCGTGCCCATATCTTCCAACTTACTGAGAGATACTTTCGAAAGCCAAGAGTGCTTGTTTTCACTCCACTGAAATATTTCCTGAGATCTAGATTTAATCAAAACCAACATCAATAGTAAAGTGGATTTAATCAATGCCAATATCTAGCACAGTTGATATTGCTTAAAACCTTTTGGTTTCTTAGGTTTTTAAGCAACTCAGGATGAGGTTTAGCCAAAAATTTCACAATTTAACTATTGTCTGCAAAAACCACAATCCTCAACCCAAATGAGCAGAATTTGTTCTAGTTACTTCCTTAGTTTAGTGTCTGTCATTGTGTTTTAAAAAGAGAACAGAGAAGTGTATTTCTCAATATGTGAAAGAAATTTTGAAGGCATGCATTACTCCACTTTTTAAAATTGTGTATTTTTAGGATTGCAAGTGGTCCTTACTTTTCTTCAGAATTTGTCCAGGATATTTGACTCTCATATAGCGAATTAGAAGAAGAAAAAGAAAGGGTGTGGTGTGTGTGTGGGGGGGGGGTGATAAACTAACTCTAATCTAACGACTAGAAGCCCCCAAAATCCCCTCCGCTCCCCCTTTCACCCTCATAAACCTCATTAGCTCTGAAAGAGGCCAGTTTTTTTGTCCTGTAAATTCCAAAGACGTTGGACAATGAAGAAGCTTTTAAAATGCATTCTACATTCCATTACACATATTCTCTCTGCGTATCCTTTCAAAATTTATTCATTAGAAAACATTTAATGTCACACCGAATTTCACACTGGGCAGTCCCAGGACAATAGATTAGATTTGGCCTATTTGGGCTGGTGCGGGCTGCTTGGATGTAGAGGGGGAGAGGGCAAAGGAGCAGAAGAGTGAGAGAGAAAGAGGTAGATATGAAGGAGGGACAGAGGAAGGGAGGGAGGGGGTTGCTTATATTTGTCTGATCTGAGAGCTTCTGAAATGAGGCCTTCTTGAGACAACAGGACAGACTAAATTGTGCTGTAACGGTCTGTGTCCCGCTGCTCGCTGAGACACTCATTTAGCATGCCCTTGGGGCACACAATGGAGGCTTGTTCTGAACACCACAGTTATACGAAGACTGTAATCAAGGGTGCTGGTTTTGGGAGGGGGGACGTGTTTCTTGGATGAGAGATTTTCGTCCACCTGTTCACCAATAAAATTTTCATCCCACTGCATACAAGTCGTGAATCACCACCCAGCACCTCTCATCACTTCACGCTTCCCACTACTTCATGTCCTCGCCGCCAACCCCAAAACATGCCCCTCCCGCTCTCGCCCTGCTTTAAGCCAAAGGGGCAGGTGAACAATATCATTGAAGATCCCCCATTTGAGATGTCAGAACCAATCTCAATCTCTGCGTTATTGTGGAGACTCCCCCTCTCTAGTTTCTGTCCCCACATGGGAACAAGCTGAACTCAATGTCACATGAGGAACAATGGACAGAGGGGATGCTAATGTTCATAGTGTGACACTTTCAGTGTGATAAGATGCATGGGCACAGGAAAAGCCTGTTCCTCTTCTTCTCCAATGAGAGACTCAAACTGAAGGCAAAGATGTTACTCTCATAGGTTTGAGGAACCTGTATGGTTCACATATACAGTCAGAAGTTTGGAGACACTCAGGTATTCCAAAATAATAATAAAAACACAAATTAAAGTATGAAAAGTTGTATTTTTGATTCTCTTTGCCTAGATTCCGGATACCAGATTAGTCAACTGCAAAAGGTGAATCTTGGGAGGATAAATGAGTTAAAAGAGCTCCCATGCCAAAATAAATAAATAGATATTGAATATTTTCATAATTACAGGATTTCATAGATATTTTCCAACCAATTCCTAAACCAATTAAACACTGTAAGCAGTCAGAACGTAGACAAAACTATTAAGGTCAACCATATTTTAATAATTGCATAGCCTGCAAGAAATGTAAAAACAACACTGAGCCCCAAAGTCAAGAGATCAGTGTTTTCTTCAGTAATTGAGAGATTTAGTCTTTCTCTTCTAAAGAGAATAAAATAGACGTGATGACACAAATTGTTTAAGTTACAAGGCTGGTCACCCTTCATCAGGTGCATCTATTTCCCTCTTTAGTATAAAAGCTATTGTCTTTTAATTAAGAGGTGTTCCTTCAGCCTGGTCTAAAATGTCAGTCGCGGCTGAGATGAGATGACCTCCACCAAATCAGAGAGGGAGGGAAGGAGAGAAGGGAGAATGGAGGAAGAGAGAGAGAAAGATACAGCAAAGACATCCAACTCCTTAGAAGGCCTGGCCAAGAATAGGAAAGACTAGACATGATGGGCAATAGCACTCTCCTAAAGTGAACGGTGAGGTCTAGTTACATCTCTTCTTCAGAGTAAAGGAACCTGAAGTTTTGACAGGTTTACAGCTTGTGATTTATCATCTGGGTGACATACTGGATATTGCACTACACTGAAGCTATCACCACCAACTGTGACAGTAAAAAAGCAAACAGGAAGCTAGAAACTGAAAAGAGTAAAAAAGCACATTAATGGTCTCTTTGTATTGCTTCATTTGATATTTGCTTTTCATATTTCCTTTTCATTGCTATTATTTATATGCCATTGTTATCTTTGCTGCAGGAGATTGATTACAGCAGTTAGAACTTGTGTGGAGTAAAATATAAATGTTCATACAGATATATATGCAAACAGATCATACCTGCATCTTTGGTCAGCTGCCGATCAAAATATGGGAACTGCTCACATCCAGGCCAACGCTGTCCTAAATACTCCTTTCACTGTCCAAATCCTACCATCCTATAAAGGAACTCAAAATGTAAATGTAATCTTGATTGAGAATTTTCTCCAAAAACTCATCAAAAGTGCACTCCGTTTTTCTTACATGGCTTGCGGCGGTTCAAACTGAGGTGGCTCAAAGAGGATGACCATCTATTTTTGGTGTGCTCTTCACAGTAATGACCCATGTTCTGGTTGCAAGACCTGGGTATTTAATGATTCATGGCCCAGTCAGGATAGGGTTCAGAGAACCAGAGATCTTATTCAGTGCTTACCTGTGTCTACCACCGTGCTGGGTGTAACACAAAGATACAGAAACACAATCCGTGGACATCAACCCTTCCCCCAGTCCTCTACCTCTGTAGAACCAAACATTACAACAGAGCGGCTCCTGTTTCTGATCTTTGATTAGGGAGATAGATTAATGGCTAATTAACCATCAGTGAGTTTGAGAGACGCTCAATAAAGTTGTCATCAGGGCAGACGGCATGCACTGCTCCGAGCTCTTGGCCACTTGAAGCCAGCTGGCTCAGAACACAACCAGCATATGTTAACCATTCAATCACAGCTTGTCCTGAAATTTAGCAGGGCCCATGAACGATCACTTCATGTGGTTCTTGGATGGACTAGACTGGAAGAGGTCTTAGACAGTGATGATGACTACAAAGCCCAACCTTATTTTCCCTTTGTCTTTGTTATCTGACTCGTGCTTCAGACGACTGACTGGTGTCTCTTTTCGCTCTGTTAATGACCCAAATAATCCAGTAGAAAAGATTGAGTTTCCTACAGCACTTGCCTCGAATCTCAAGTGTGTGAGATATACTGTGTCAAGCTTGACAAGCATGTGATGTTCAGTGTTGCTCTTTTCAACAAGGTGACATGTGACGCCAGTTTCCACTGGAGTGCACTTGAACTTTCTTGTCAGCTTTTACTATCTACTACGCGCAGGTTATGAACTTGACCCTTACTAAATGAATATTCACTGTTCAATACAGATAAGCTCAATCATTAGCAACCTATCCCACATTTAACGAACAAACTAATGAATTAATGAAGGAATGAAAACATAAATAAAGACAGAAGTTGCAGTGATGCATTTACAATGGAAGTGAATGGGCCTGATCTCTACGAATTTAAAAGCAGAATTGCAAAGCTTCTAATCTAATACAAATGCTTACAATAAATATTGTCGAAATTTGTGCATTATTTGATTTTTTAATGCAGTTTACATAAATGTTTTAAGGTTTATGGTGTACTGCCTTCATGGCAATGATTGTAAAATTGGATATATCTGTACACCGAAATTATAAGTGAATTTGACGCTAAAACCATGCTAACATCCATGCTGTTAGTAAAGTAACAATGATGCATCAGCCCATTTATTTCCAATGTAAGTGCCTCAATGTAAACCAGATTTGCACATTTTTTAAGAAACAAAGGGATAAGTGGAGATGAACTTTTCTGGTAATAAATAATTATCTCACAAATGCTTCAAGCTGACTGAGTTTAAAGGGATAGTTTGCCCAAAAATGAAGATTCTGTCATCATTTACTCACTTCATGTCATTCCAAACATGTATGACTGACTTTCTTTCCTTCTGTGGAAAATAAAATGTGACCCTGCACCACAAAATCAGTCTTAGGTAGCACGAGTATATTTGTACCAATAGCCAAAAAAAATAAAAAAAAAATAAAAACCTTGTATGGGTCAAAATGATACATTTTTTAATATTATATACATTTCTATATATCAACAACTAATTAATATATTAAGTAAATATATTTACTACTGTAAATGTATAAAAATTTAATTTTTGATTAGTATATGCATTGCAAAAAAATTTTAATTGATCATTATGACTCATTTTGTGGTTGGTCACATAGAAGATATTGTGAGAAATGTCTCTGTAATTTTTGGGTAAAATGTACATTTTTGTAACATTTTTCAAAACATCTTCTTTTGTGTTCCACAGAAGGGCACATTTACGTTAAGCATAGAATATTACTTTAACCTTGTTCAAAATAATTGTTTGCTTGCATGAAATGGCCTTATAGTTCTGTATCTATTGGAAACAACAAGTCCATTGCACTATAAAGGTAAGACTACACACACTAAAGTTGTCCCATTCACAACCTCTGTTGTCAAGGCTACCTTCGCCCCTTACACCACAGGCCCATCCTAGCTCCCCCCCCCCCCCACTTCTAGTAATGCTTGTCCAGCCTTAACAGGCTTTGTGCTGCCCACTGGGCCCTGATGCAGCACGAGACCCGGCAAATCCTATTATACAGGAGTCACAGCACTTGATTTTCCCATTAGAGATTCCAAGCGGAGAATAAGGGTGTATTATAACACCGGCTTTGCCGCGTTCCCACCGAAAATCCCACCTCGCTCTCTCGTTTTCATGAGCTCTTTTCTTAGTATTAGCTATGTTTCATCAGTTCTTTTACTGTGGGATTCTTGATGAGCAGTAAGAGCTAGAAAAAAAAAACAATAAATAGAAAGGATTAGCATTCTACATAATAGTAGCTGTTATATTCCTCTGTTGTATTCCTTGGTTTAATTTTTATTTGCATTGTGAGTAATTAAAAATTAATATAATTAAAGCTTCCAGACTTATCTATGAAAATATGTAGTGGCTTTGCAATTTAAAGATACTCTCCTCGTGCCATTTGAAATGTTTCTAAACTGCTTTTTCACACAGGTTACCCAAGGCATCTTCAAACAAATCAACCAAAAGACAACCGTTTTGACATAAGCCAAGAGGGACGACCAGTCGTTTTTGGAGGTGTTGAATGAATAGCAGAGAGAAGAAAGCTTTCATTCACTCTCCCTGTCAGAGTTTAGATCAGCCATGACCTGCTGATATGACCAAAGGTCAAGACTAGTGTCAAGAGGTGACCTGATTGGTGACCCCCAAGACGTGGTGTTTGAACTGGAACTTTAAAGGTCAGAAAAGAAACAGAAGAATAGGAGGTGACCACTAACACAAGTGTCCCCAGTCAATTGATTTGAGAGTTACAAATGTTTTCCATGTAGGGCTATTACATTTTTGCTAGTCAGTGATGTTACCACCAACTTGAATCATCTCATTACTCATGTCATTAAAAAATTAGATCAACTTCTTTCTTTTATGGAACACAAGAAAGCTTTGAAAAATGTCTTAGGGTTTTCTCTCTCTCTCTAAACAATGAAAGTCAATAAGAAATGATAAAGTTGTTTAGGAATGAAAGTTGTGTGTGTGTGTGTGTGTGTGTATATGTGTGTGTTTGTGTGTGTGCGTGTGTGTGTGTGTGTGCGTGTGTTTCATTGAAGACAAACATACTTTTTTCTTTTTGGGCACAAAACCTGTTGCTAACATTTTTCAGATTTTTCCATCTTACACAACCATATTTGTCTCAGCTGAACCAACATTGTTGCTACCGTTGACCATGTGGTCACTAAACCTTCTTTAAGGCTTCCTAATGAACCCTCTGACCCATCAAAGACAGATCTTCTTGAGACAATGCTTTAGGCTTCCTCTGCTGTGGTCCTGTGTCATCCTGGGTTCAGTCTGCGAGACGGTGGTCCAAAAGGTCACTAAGGGTCTCTCATTAGTCTTGGAAACTATGAGAACAGATGAAGAGTGACCTCACTCTGTAAGTAGTGGATTAAAACAATATCAAAATCAAAACAGCTCGATCTGAGGTGGGACTTCTGTTTGCCAATCGTACAGCTCTGTTTGTCAAAAGACAATCTTAAAACTGGCAATAAGCTTCAGGGAAGTGCAAGATGACAGTTTTGGTTAACAATATAAAGAGGAAATTTCCTAAATCTTAAGAGCTTAGACAGTTTCTATACACAAAAGTGAATAAATTGTAGGTGACACTTTAGTATAGGGTCCAATTCACACTAATAACTAGTTGCTTATTAGCATGTCTATTATTAACATATTGGCTGATTATTAGTGCTTATAAAGTATATATAATGTATGACATCCATAATCCTACCCAATACCCTAAACTTAACAACTACCTTATAAACCATTAATAAGCAGCAAATAAGGAGTTAATTGAGGCAAAAGTCATAGTTAATGGTTAGTTAATAGTGAGAATTGGACCCTAAAATAAAGTGTGACCAAATTGTATCATATATAGTCAAGATGCATGTATATGTTGCTGTTAAAACGTAGAAAAATATTGTTAAGCAATAATGATAATATAGGTCTAATTGATCTCAGTCACTACATCTGCTTTGCTTCTTAAAATAAAAAGACATAAAAACTACATAAAAAAGAAGACCTTTCTTTAAACCATGCCTAATAAACAGAGACATAAGAGCAAAATACCCTTAGGGTAATACAAATAAAATACACTCTAAAATAATGCTATAATGCATTAACTAAACAACTTGACTAGTAACAAAAAAACACTTTAAAAGAAAAACAATAAGAAAAGTATTAATTTCACTAAAATAAACCATGTGTGATGCGTCTGGGAACGTCCTGTTTAATCTAAAATGACTTTGTATGACAAAGTAACGTACGGTAATTCAACTGACATGTTTACATTATCTTTCGCTTCTCATTACAAACTTTGCACAGTGCAGTGGCTGAAGCTGAAAGAAGAGCAGCACACACGGGCTTTAGGACCCAGAGCTCTTCTCTTCTGCAGGAGCGTCTTTTTGTCCGTTGCAAGCGCGCATTGATTGTGACTTCGAGATTTACCATCTGTAGAGTCCCATGTGGTTCAAGTCAATTAACGTCACCGGCCGGATATTTGAAACCTATATTTCAAAATGCAAAACGTTTCCTGCAGTCAACTTTTAAAGACAAATAGAAAATGATGAAATATTATGAATATCTGTGGAAGTGTCATTTCTTGCACAATTCTGTTTTCTGTTTTCCACTATGCAAATATGAAACGTTCATCTTTTTTGTTGTTGTAATTATTCATTACAATAATAATATCTGTAGTTATTGGTGCTTAATGAAATAATTAGGTATGTGCACAGTTCATTATTTTGCACTCAGCATAGATTAGTCCAAGTAATATGACAGTAAATTATTTAAAACACACTTTGTGTGCCGTCAATAACATTATCACCTGTCTTTCATATTTATTTCACAGGAGGGCCTTTAAACTCTCTTGCTTGCTTGCTCTAGGAGTCTGTCATATCTGTGATGTCAAGCCCAGCCTGCGCGCCACTCAGCGCGGTTTCCCCGCCACAATGTAGCAAAGGACGCGGCTTCAAAGGCGGTTAAATCAAGATCAGAACACTGAACTACTGCTCTTATCAGGACACAGTATCTCACAGAGCCGCGCGGAGAGGATGTGTCTTTATTTAGAATGTTTAAAAATAACAGTTCTACTTATAAATAGGTGAACGACATCAAGAACTCTCACTTGTGTTATTTTGTGTTGCCTGGCTACAGGGGGACATGAAATCACTGCTCAGTTTGTTACAGCTGGTCTCGTTTTTCTCATAGTTTATAGGAAACTACTCTTCCAGTAGAAACAGGGGATTTTGTTTAAACTCAGCCTTTTCGTTTCTATTTTTAATCTATTTAATTTATTTCTTTTTTTTCTTTGCGGGGGAAAATATAAGTTGCGCACCTGCGGGCTAGACAACTGCAGAAAGAAAACACGGGAAAAAAAGCGCACATCTCTGAGGCAAAAAAGGTTTCGGCAAATTAAAGCACTGGAAACCAGGTAAGATGCTTTGACAGATAATGTATGTGATTGTAGAGGCAAGGCAACAGCTGTCAGTCAGAGCTGAACCCCCTCCTCTCTTCACGCAGTGCGCATGAGCGTCCACAGAGAACCCACAGACGAGGGAAATTTAAAAAAAACGGGGGACAACAAGTGCCCCGAACGACAGAAGAGCTTTCCTCTGTCTCGTTATCAAAGATTTTCAATACCACAGAACAACTGCAGCATTAACAGGTAAGATGCGGTTTATTTCATGTTTCTATTATCGTTATTTTTAAATAAGACAAGAGGATGCGCACCTGTCTCGGACTGACATATGATGCATAAATGATATAAATATCTGATTTTATTTTATAGCCGGTGTTTTGTAAACAACTGCAAAAAGTTTCGCGTCTATTTTTAATAAATAGCCTACGTAACGCTTTTTGGTTAAATTAAGTATTAAGCTACATGAACGCTTGACTGACAGGTAACGGTGACTGAAGACGACCGATGATCCCTGATCACTCAACAAAACGAATATCACATCAAAACTGGATTGTACAAATTACATTTTTATCTTTTTGTTTCTTGCTCACACAGTTATTGTGTCTCAGGTTTTTGTTGGTGGCTTCCTACTTTATTCATATTTTCAAATGAGTGTGTTCTCATGTCGTGGTGACGTGTCAGATTGTTTTATGGTTACAGTTTATTTTAAGGTGTCCTTGTTACGCATGTTAGTACATGTACTTACTATTATAATGACAATTAATTATGCATTATTACATGCAAGTAATTCTAAGCCTAACCCTACTTAATAAAAGTACTTTAATACTCATTATTATTGTTAATATTATTTTTATTTTAAAGAACACCTTTAAATAAAGGTCAACTTTTTTTCTTTTTCAGGAAATAGTCACATTTTTTACTATGTGTATTTGCGTTTTCATGCGACTGAATGCACATTTCTAAAATTCCCCTTTTTTCTCTCTGCTTTGCATGGTTCATTTACTTGCGTTTTATCTGCCAGAAGATGATTGAAAGTGGAATAACAAGCAGGATGTCAGGAGTTCATGAAAACCCTGTACAAAGTCACCACACCTCCACACAAGACTACAGGTAGGGGGTGATTTACTTTGATGGCTGAACCCACTGCTTTTCAACCTTGAGCAGATTAGAGAATAAAATGATAATTTCGGGAAGAAGAAGAGCGCTGCTAATCTTAATACAATCTCCACCTTCCCTATTCTATAAAATAAAGGTATGTTTTGAGAGGCAAGGAATTGGGGTTTGTGAAAAAGAAAAGAGCGAGAGAATACATCATCTTTGCTCTGAATGGATCTGTCAGAAAGCATCAGCTCTGTTTACACGCCCGCTGTCGGCACACGGAGGGATTGAGGACCTTGGCAGGGGCCCCCACGGGTCACCAAGGAGAAGTGGCTCCCAATTAGAATGTAAACGAGGGCGACTTGAGCTGTGATAAACCGTGACTGTGTGTGCCCGCCTCCCCCTTTCTGTGGGACACGTAATGGTTTGCATCAATGAGCAAATAAAATCATTTTTTCTTCCACTTCACCCTAATGACCGTAAACGGAACAATACACAGCTGGGTTTACAATTAGACTTCAGAAATGCTAATAAGTACAAGGATGTAGGCTCCCTTTTCTTGACGATCCTAAATTTGAGTTCATGTGGCATGTTATGAATTCTTTCCAAAATCAAGCCCCCTCTCCTCCTAATTACCGAAACGTGGTTTTTAAGGCAGTACTATAACGAATATCATTATTATTCTTTTTTGTTGTTGTTGTTGTTATTATATCTGTGCATTAATCTCAGACCTGCAGTGTGAGACAATGTTTTTCTAAAACGTAATGTGCTTCTGATGTTACAGTACAGCCATTGTCTCACAACACAACAAGTGAATGCTCTTCCTGGCAACATTTATAACTGTCGGTTACAGTCACGTCAAAATCAGTTTTAGATGTTTTCTCAGGCTTTGCATGAAGGATTCTAAGCACTTCATGTAATTTTTATACAATATTATAATTTAAAATATTTTCCACATACAATATTTAAATAAAAAATAAAATATGTATAAAATAGATGTTATTATTTAAATAAAATATATAATATTCAACACACAACCCGAGGGAGTTTAACAATTGTTGTGCCAATTAATTACTAATCAGTCATTAATTTACCAGTGTTAAATTACACTTGAGTAATATAAGTTAATAATGGATTACAAAATAAATAGAGAGCAATATTCAATATTTGAAAAAAATATGCACTACAAAATGAAAGGGCGGAGAAATCAGTTTTAATTCCATTAAATGTTTACACTCAACAGGAAAAGACTGATTAAGGCTCATCAATATGAAGCAGAACTTATAAAGCCAGGTGTTAAACTGTCCCATACGGTGTCTTTTTCATGTCTTTATGTGGATAGGCATTAGAAAGCCATTTCAAATCGCATGACAGTGTAGTGTTGACATGTTCGGTGTCTAAGGTTTCATCCTAGTAAGTGTGTGTGTGTGTGTGTGTGTGTGAGTTTGTGAAAAGGATAATTTTTCAGAAGCTCCAAACCAGAGCAATCAGGGTCCTTAAGCCCATGTCCCCAAGTTCTTCCTTCAATGCTGTAATTTATTCAGGTGGCAGACTGTGTGTGCAGTGTGGCTTGACCTCCACCTCCTTCAGCGACCCCCTCCCAGATACCCCCCTTAGCTACTGTCTGATGCCTCCAGGCGGGGGGGATGGGGCAGAAGGGGACAGGGGTTGGGTGGAAAGGGACAGGGAAACAGATGGCATCCTATTTTTCTCTGTTGTGTGAGGCCTGTCATTCCAGTAGATTAATGCAAGGGGTTGGTTAAAAAAAAAAAACGGTAAAGACAATCAAGGAAGGGTCTGGGGGGAGACAATAGAGCCACGTGCCGCTGTGCAGATTTGTCGTTTGGGACACAATAGGTGATCATTTTTCAATGGGGCTGGACCAACTGTTGCAGGCAACGTGTGCCACATACCCATGTTTCAAATGATATCATGGGTTGTTTACATATGATTCAGCCAATGACAGTGCAGACGGCGGTAGTCACCTGACCACAGTTAGAGGTTGGTTTAATGGAGAGGGGGGCACTGAAGTGTCCAGACACACAAAATAACTGAAAAGTGAGGGTTGTCATAGCGACCCCAATTATTGGACTGAATAGCGAGTGTGTAGTGAAGTCTGGAGAGAATACAAGAGGGTTTCTCCACTTTCTTGATGCTTAGTCCAAATGAAGAAATGGCTGAGTAAATAATTCTCCCTGCACTGGATTAGATCAGAGGGTGAGCGTAGTTTTATTTCCGTCCCCAAAAACAGATTTACAAATATACTTTATTGTTTAGCTATTTACAAGAAAACCTGTTAAATGAGAAAAGAATAGGATTAATACGAATGTAACATTGAAAAATGACAATTCAAAATTGTATCATTAAAAGTGTGATTGTTTGCGCAGTTCTCTTTTTTCATATGAAATTCATATCTGTGCTTTAGTACTGAGAGCTATGCTGTGTTTTTGTAGACTCCTGACCACAGACCCTTCGCAGCTGAAGGACGAGCTGCCTGGCGATCTTCAGTCCCTGTCCTGGCTCACCTCTGTGGATGTTCCCCGACTGCAGCAGATAGGATCTGGACGAGCTGATTTTGCCAGTTCTGCTCAGAACAGCCTGCTGGAGCGACAGACAGGTCAGGAGCTTTATAGACTGTGTATGGTTAGAAGTGACAAAGTCAAGTGAGATTGAATGGATGGATTGAGTTAAAAATGGCAGTCCCAAAAATAAAGAAAAGAAATATCGGAATTCATCCAACAGCATCTAAGAAGCCAAACTTGGTAGCACTTTATTTTACAGTCCTGTTCCTTAAGTAAATAATATGTACTTATTATAGTAATTACAATAACTATGTAATAACTAGGTACTAACCCTGAACCTACCCCTAAACCGAACCCTACCCCATGTAATTACCTTGTATTACCAGAACTTTCTTAGATAAATACACTGTAAGTACACTATAAGTACTGTAAAACAAAGTGCAACCCCAAACTTTATATATTAGCCTGTAATTAAAGGCTGTTATTTATTCGGATCCATATTTATTTGTTTGTAATTTTTATGTCTTTACTAGTGCTGTCAAATGATTAATCCTGATCAATCACATCCAAAATAGATGTTTTTGTTTACATAATATATGTGCGTGTACGGTGTATGAAATGTTTATATTTTGAAAATATTTAGAATATTTATAATTTATATTATATATAAATATATTTAATATATGAATGTAACATTTTTTAAATATATACATGCATGTGTGTGTATTAATAAATACATAATAAATATACACAGAACACACATATATTCTGTGTGAACAAAACTTTTATTTTGTATGCGATTAACCACAATTAATAGTTTGACAGCACTAGTCTTTAGCATATTTGTCATTTTGCATTCATTCTAAGAATTATTATTATTTATTTTTTTTACCAAACTTTTAGATTATTCTTTAACCCACTTTTTTAAATAAATATTCTAAAAATATATATTTTTAGAAAGCTGTGCCTTCAAGGGTTAGTTCATCCAAAAATGTTAATTCTGTCATTAATTACTCACCCTCATGTCGTTCCAAATGCATAAGACCTTCATTCATCTTCAGAACACAAATTAAGATATTTTTGATGGAAGCCTCCATAGACAGCGAGAATACTACCACGATCAACGCACAGAAACATAGCAAGGATATCAGTAAAATAGTCCATGTGACATCAGGGGTTCAGCCGTAATTTTACGAAGCTATGAGAATACTTTTTGTGCTCTGAAGATGAACGAAGGTCTTATGCATTTGAAACGACATGAGGGAGAGTAATTAATGACAGAATTAGATTGTCAGGATAAAATAACCCTTTAATAATAGTGGACTGAATCCCTAAACAACAACACTTTTCTGAAACTTTCAGCTCAGCTGAATAGCATGACGGTAGCAGGCGGAGCAGGATCTGCGATTCATCTACAGAGCGAAATGCAGCACAGCCCTCTAGCCATCAGTAGCGTAAGTGATGTTTCAGATTTCAAACAATTATATCCTACATATGCAACCAATTCAGAACTTAACCACCATTTGTAATAGAGTTCAAATAATCATGTGTTTACAGATGTATTCTGTGTTGTTTTCGTAGATGCCCCAGTTTTCCCCTGGGTTTCCGTGTTCAGCTTCAGTGTATCAAACCGCCCCTCAACAAGTGCTCACTTTCACTCAGGCAAACCAGCAGGTTGGTTCAGAACTTGGGATTATTTGTAAAGACTGTTCAAAGTATTAATATTATACAGTATATCAAGAGACTATTCCTGTGTTACATTCTTTAGTGTTCTCCCGGTGGGATTTATGGCAACTACAACAGCCAGAGTCTGTTTCCTCAACCCCGTATAACTGCTCACAACCAGGACTTGCAGCCCAAGACGTTCCCAAAACCCATCTACTCCTACAGGTGAAAGAAAATTCACCGCGACAGACTCGGAAAAACATTATGATTCTCTGGAACAAGATTTGATTTATTTCAGGTTGACTAAGTTTGATATCTTTTCTCAGCTGTCTGATTGCAATGGCTTTGAAGAACAGCAAAACAGGCAGCCTTCCGGTTAGTGAGATCTACAGCTTCATGAAGGAGCACTTCCCTTATTTCAAGGTGAGGAGTTCATGCAAAAGAATGGCGGCGAATAAATGGACTAGGCCATGGAGTCAAATAAATGTTACTTACAATATACTGTCCTCTCGATTACTGTGCTTCTCAGACAGCGCCTGATGGATGGAAAAATTCTGTACGCCACAACTTGTCCTTGAACAAGTGCTTCGAGAAGGTGGAGAACAAGATGAGCGGTTCCTCCAGAAAGGGCTGTCTCTGGGCACTCAATCCTGCAAAGATTGATAAAATGGAGGAAGAGATGCGCAAATGGAAACGCAAGGATCTCCCAGCCATCCGTCGCAGCATGGCCAATCCAGGTCTCAAATCATTGACTATTATCTTTATTATTCATCTTTGCTCTGACAACACTCTAGCAGTGAATTTTCTTACATCTAAAGCTGGTTACAGTTCCTCAGAACAAAGCAAACGCATGCAGAAATGCACACCTTGTTTCTAGGAAGACACATGACAAATGAAAATGCAATGCGTTCTAATATTGACTAGAAATGTCAAGCATGCTTCATATACCCCCAAAAAACTGAAGTGTGTGCCCATGACACACTATGAGATTTTAAATCTGCAGAAATGACTCTGACTTCATGCAACTAGCATTGACTCCTCCACACTGTAAAACAGGGCAAAACTCTGGTAAAGATTAATGTAGTGTATTCCAGGCTTTTATCTAAAGCGACTTGAGGAGATAAGGAGCCACACAGGCATTTTATCAAACAGGAGCCAACTATACTCATAGCAGACATGGGGACTTGTGACTCGGTGACTTGGACTCGAGTCGACTCGAGTCGCTATTTTTAGGACTTGAGACTTGACTCGGACTTGGAAGTTAAAGACTCGGGACTTGACTTGACTTGAGACACGATGACTTGAATGACTTGAGTGTTAATCACATCATGTTTTCAGTTTGAATATAAAATATATAAATTATTTTTTAAAATAAAGTTGATTACTCAGCTGGAGCGCAGGCTGAGAATAGCGTCGTGACTGGATCAGGACACTATCATCAGTCATGCCCTCTCTACCTTACGCACACCACGCCCACTTAAATCAGATATCACATCACATCAACATGTCAGCCTGAGGGTTACCGATGGTCATCGCTTTTGTCTTCAATAATTCGCGCCTAAAAACGCGTGGAAAACGCTGGGTGCGCCGCTTTCTCCTTCTTTCCAAAGCGCTCGGGCAGAAGTGCTCCTTGGGGCGTCTGTCGTTGCTAAGCATCCATGACACACTCTCTCTCAATGGAGACGCGGAAATTTCAGCAAAGGATAAATGGATTTGCAGCACTAAAAATCGCTCGCAGTAGCTCTGCTACTAAATTCATTTCAAAATGGCAATCCATATACAGCTATGAACAGCTGTTCCTTCATCTTAGCTGAGCTTTCAACGTTGATACGGGAAAGGATGAAGCTGATTGGTTAGTTATTGTCACATGACCCGGGGTGCGCTTGCGGCATTCTGAAAAGTTTTAACAAGATGCGGTGCGCGTCGTGAGCGCGTTGCTTCCATTATGAGCGCGCATACCGCGCGCCTACATTGGAAATAGCGAACTTGCGCGCGCAAAAGACATGCTGTGAACGGCCCCTAATGATCTGCTAGCAGGCCGTCAAAAAAACGCATTCCAGGGGCGGCGCTAGGGCTGGGCTAAGGGGGCATAAGCCCCGAATATTTTGTTACCTTGTCTTTCTCATAGAGCAAAACAATTAATCAGAAAAACAAATGTAGCCGCCGCGATTACCCAATCATGAGAAGTGCACATTATATATATATATATATATATATATATATATATATATATATATATATATATATATATATATATATATATATATATATATATACCCCATCACTCTCCTTCTTGCTCAAATAGCCCTTGATGCCTTCAGCGTGAATCTACAATTTTCATAGTCATGAAAATAAAGAAAACTCTTTGAATGAGAAGGTGTGTCCAAACTTTTGGTCTGTACTGTACATAACAAAAAAGTATGAAACAACTGAAAATACGTCATATTTATATTCTATACTGAGAGAGAGAGAGAGAGAGAGAGAGAGAGAGAGAGAGAGAGAGTGTGTGTGTGTGTGAGAGAGAGAGAGAGAGAGAGAGAGAGAGAGTGTGTGTGTGTGTGAGAGAGAGAGAGAGAGAGAGAGAGAGAGAGAGAGAGAGAGAGAGAGGAGAAATGTAACTAAGTTTAATGTTGTATGTAAACTGTGTTTGAGAGAGAGAGAGAGAGAGAGAGGTGTTCAGAGAGGAGTCTGTTGGATGTTTAGCTGTTATTTGTTTTATGGACTCAATGTTGAAAATGTAAAACATTTCAAACACTGTTGGCAGAAGTGAAAAATAAATAATTTTAGGAAGTTACAATTTTGTTTGATTCCATGATGTATTTTACTGAACATGAGTATTTACAATGCAAATCCAAATTATTTTAATTTACTGACAGTTACTTATATCTTGTCTTTTAACTTTATTAAGATCAGATTCTGCAGGTAAAATAACAATATTAAGGTGACTTGACTTGGACTTGACTTGACATAGCTTGTGACTTGACTTGACTTGACTTGCCCAAGAAAAAAATACTTGGGACTTACTTGAGACTTGAAGGTTAAGACTTGAGACTTACTTGAGACTTGCACATGTGTGACTTGGTCCCATCTCTGACTCATAGCACCACTATGCAAAGACTAGAACAGAAAAGTTACTGTAGACATTAATACTGTCCTGTTTTGGTACTTTTTCTTTCACCAGATGAATTAGACAAACTCATTACAGACAGACCGGAGAGCTGCAGACAGAAGTCCATTGAGACTGGCATGACTCGCTTGCCCAGCTGCCCACCAGGGCCGACCCTCCCAATCCCAGCGCAGATGCAGCCCCAACCAGTGGTCACTCTCTCTCTGCAGTGCCTTCCTATGCATCAGCACTTTCAAATGCAGCTCCAGAATCAGTCTCGCTTGGCTCCGGCCTCCCCTGCTCCTGCTCAGACACCCCCTCTCCACACCGTCCCCGACCTGACGAACAAGCAGCACAGCGACTTCTACACGGTTCACACTGACGTGAATTCAGAGGTGGACGCACTGGACCCAAGTATTATGGACTTCACCTGGCAAGGTAACTGTGTTAATAATCGACTGATATTAAAATATTGAAAGCCACAGAACATTGGTTTGTTTCTGAGTTGGTATCTAACACAGCTCTTCTCTTCTGATTGCAGGAAACCTGTGGGAGGAGATGAAGGATGACAGCTTTAACCTGGAGGCATTAGGTACACTCAGTAACTCCCCACTTCGGCTGTCTGACTGTGACCTGGACACTGGCAATGTCACACCTGTGTCCAGCGCAGGAGGACTGCCTTACCCAGACCTGCAGCTGACAGGCCTCTACTCTTCATACTCGGCTGTGGATGCCTTTTCTAACCAGTACATGAACACACAAGGAGGAACGAAGCCTATCGTTTTGCTTTAATTGCACCTGCAAGAAATCCAACAAACTGAGCTTTACCTCCCAGGAACATCTATAAAGCTTTCAATCCCAGCCTTCGTGGTGTGCCAGACTCCAAAAAACATCCTGCAACACAGATTTCTTCCAAGGCAGCCAAAAATGTTTTTTTAAATTATTGCAACATCAGATATAGAATGCATTACGATATCCTGAACTGAAAGGAGTAGCATTTATGGTGACGTCACAGTATTCAAATGTGTCATTTGCATTGACTGTATTAATTACATTAAATGCAATGGGTTTGAAGGGACCAAATCAGTAATTGTTTTTTAGAGAGAATATGATTAATAAGGAGTTGAAAAGATTTCCTCTACCAGTGCAGATACTTGCATTGTGGCCAAACATAATCATACAAAATACAGTGTTGTTATTATACGCCTAATGCAAATTGTGAGTTAACTCAACACTTAAGGAACAATGATCAAATTATGGGAATTATGATTTTGGGTGTTTCCAAGCTTTTTTTCTGTACCATTAAAGACATAATTTTGTCCATGTAACTGTTAGCCTTGTAACTGTAGTTGTGTGTCTTTTGTTGTACTGTGATAGACACTGTATCTGCTCTTTAATATCTGTTTATTATTTATATTTATGAAAAGAGCTGAAATGGTGACATGAATCGTTTTTATTGTACATATCTAAATATTTTGAATGCAAGCAATAAAATTTCTGATTCAGATTGAAAGATGTATTCATTTAACTGGCTTTTAATTCTTAGTGATCTTTTGAATTTTAGCTGCTTATGCATATTCATGACACTAGTGTTGGGAAGGTTACTTCGGAAATGTAATAGTTTACAGATTACCCCATCTAAAATGTAATAAGTAGAGTAGCAATTTCAATTACGTTATTAAAGTAATGTAACTGATTACATTTTAGTACTTTTCTAAATGTCAAATGTTTTTTAACTACAGGAGCATCTCAAAAAATAAGAATCATGGAAAAGTTCTTTATTTTTTTGTAATTGAATTCAAAAATGCAAACTTTGCTATATTCTAGTTTAACTGCACACAAACTGAAATATATTATATATATATTATATATTATATATATATACTGATGACTTAACAGCTTAGGAAAATGAAAAAAGATCAGTCAATCCAAAAAAAAAAAAAAAAAGATTTATGTATTTACATAAAATATTTTTTATGTATCATGGACGATAAGTAATATTAGTGACATTACATAAATGAAAGTCACCCTGGATATAGAGTGTGGCTAGAATATATTGGCAAAAACAAAGCAAATACTGCATATAAACAAGACTGGAAAAAAAAATGTAAACCCTTCTGTATTTCTAAGATCAAGATAATTATGAATTCAATAAATGACCACAAACTCACCAAGATGAAAACACATATTATTTAATGCATAATTATTATAAATTTCTTTTTAAAAACAGCCTGATAATCAGTCAACAAAGTCAGGCCCTTCGGCTCTACTGTAGTATTATTCTGACTTGTATGTTCTAAAAGCACACAAACTCAATTAAAGGCATTACATCCGATCAAGAAGTCTTCTTTAATCAGAATCAGCAGCTGAGTACAGTACACATATTCCTCCATTCATAGAAGCAGCACATACTGTATGGCTGCATTCATATAAACAGAAGAATTACCTGCAGTCATGTGAAATAAACTATACAAACGACCAAAGTTCAAGCCATTTAAATATACAGTGGCCCTGATATTGATAACACTGTATGTGTATAACCACTTTCATTATGTGATATATTTAACACCAAGCAGATTAGTTAATGGACATTCAATATGAACAGAAAATGAATTTCATGATGATTTGAATGTGCATTAACAATTCTGCAGGCATTACAGTACTTTGCAATGCAATGTCTGTTCATAACTACTTTAAGTTGTCATCAAGAATTACCCTGATATCTACAGTGATTGTATTTAGGTGTAATACTGTTACTTCGCTCTAATAATAAAGATTTAATAGTTTGTTCTTCAAAATTAATCTTGCATATATTCCTGAGGAAGTGCTACACAGCATGAATGTGCGCTCCAAGCATCGGTGATTCCCTAAAACCATCTGATATTCAGTCTCGTTTATTTCCACAGAAAGGACACAAAGGCACACTAATAACACTGCATACTAGTTTCCCTGTCTTGAGAGAGTTTAAAGAAAAGCTCTGGTGCTCCGCTGAGAAATGTCCATCCTAACATGGTCACTGAGAGTCACACTAACAGCAACTGTGTGCACTAAGATGAGTAGGAGGACTATGTGATTGCTGGACATTTAAAATTGTGCGTTTAAGGTTACTGACCGATGTGTTGATCCAAAGAACCAACCAAAAGTGTCCTTTTTCCTTTTTCTTTTAAACTATGCTTTTAAAGCACTATTTATTAATAATACCACTTGACTGTTATCTCTCTGTAGGTTTCTTTCAATGGCATGGATGTGATCAGCTGCTGCTGGAGCTGTCCATGGTGGCCAGCAGGTGGCAGACTTTGGCTCTCTGTGAGGGAGTGATGTCCTGTGCCATCTGGATGATGCAGTCCACGGTCACTTCTGGGTTGGCTTGGACTAAACTAAACATATAATGCAGGAAAAGTTTTAAAAGAGGTCTGCTTAAACACCCACTGTTTGCTGGTCAAATCTGACTTAAAGTTTGATTGTTATTAGAAAACTGATTTGAGAAGCTGAAAACCAGGAATGGTGCTGGATGCAAAACTTTGGCTTTTCAGAGTTTATTATTATTATTTTATTTAGAGGTTTGAAGTTCAGGATTTTTTTTTTTAAAGAGCTTTAAACTTTTATTCAGTAGTGACACATTAAATTGACGTAGTTATACAAACAACTATATTTTTAAATAAATGTTCTTTTTAACTTTCTGTTAATCACAGAATCCTAAAAAAAGTATCTATTTCTCACAAATATTATGCAGCATAACTGTCTGAAATTCAGCTTTGATTTATTCCTTCACAGAAATAAACCTTAAAAAGCTCTTTGAAATCGTAATAATGTTTTACAGTATTACTGTTTTTACTGTAATTCTGACCGAATAAATGACTATAAGATAATTCTCTGAAAAGCATAAAAAAATTTGTATGCATTTTACAGCAGTGTGTGCTATTACATCCATGGTAAAAAATGAATTAAATGCCTATCCGAGGGGAGAAAATGACCTGCGGATGTGTTTGAGAGCGTAGTCCCTCTTTAAGTATTTAATGTTCTCTCTGATGACTGAACATGTCCCATCCTGCTGGGACAGATGCTTCTCCAGCCACTCTACCACCACTTTGTTATTGTCCCATAGATACGCCTGCAAGAAACAATTAATTCACATGGGATGAACATCAACTTCATCATAGTCAAGTTTGATGAAGATACATTTGAAGTTACATTTTCATGTTTGCATGTTTTCCATTTTCATAACAAAAAAAAAAAATATTCATCTTTAATTTTTATTTCATGTTAAGTTTTAGAAATGTCAATATTTCTTAATTTCAGTCAGGCAACACATTTAGCTTAACACATTTATTGCAGCTTCACCAGAAACTACTTTTAATAGTGTTTAACAACAACTTTGGCAAATCAGATCCTAAGCTGACAATTGTCTGAATTTGTTACAAACGGTCGACTTCAGTAAGAGAGAAAAACAGAAATCTTCAGTTCAAACGAATGAGGTTTCCATACTTTTACAGTCCCCTCTGTCTCCACAAACCAGCGGCGTAACATGGACTGTATGTGGCCGTTGCTCAGATCTTGGTTGGCCTGCATGATCTCTCCCTTCACCACCTCCTCCAACAGCAGTCGCCTCAGACGCCAGTAAAAGAATGACCTAGCGTTCTTCCAGTCCAGGATGTCCTGAAAACATTCGATCAGGTGAAAAAAACAAAGGCCACTCTTTAAATCAGGTAGTTTTCATGCATGTGATCCACAGCTATGACCACATGGAGCCTTCTGCTCCTAATAATTCATTTTTTTATATACCATGATGACACTCTTTTCCAGCATCCTTCCTGGAGTGTCATGAAGGTCCACAAACTGCACCGCCACCTGGTGGTAGATGGGAAGAAGGAACTCCTCTCTAGACTTCAGTTTGGCCTCCAAGTCTTTACGCTCCTGAGTTGGTAACTCTGGGTTGCCTATGTGGAGTACAACAGTAAACCGTGTGTCACTCACATGCACGTAAACATTTCCCTGCCAGTGAGGACATTTGTGTTCAAGTGAGATAGTGTGATTGCTATACCTAGCTGCTCAGCCAGACGCGAATACACAGCATCAATCCTATGCATGACCTTTAGCAGGTCTTTCTTTCTGAACTTGATCTCTACTGTGCCCTCGGCCTCTAGAACACCCCCTCTGAAGAGGAATTGAGGCGAACGATCAAATAAGATCAATGGAGTAAAAAGATTTAGAAGAGTAGTGAAGGGAAGCTGTATGGACATGCTCACCTGCTTTCTCGATCTGCATAGAGCTCCATGTGCTGAAGGTTTATAGTGGGGTCGATCACTACCCATGATCCTCCTCTCAGCTCAGCGTGGGGAGGGATGTAAACCAGTACAGGCTGGGTGAACTCTCGCAGGGCATCCACGATGTAAGAGCCAAACTTTAGCACCTGGTCATACATATCTGAACCAGAGCGTTCATGTTGAAACTTGAAAGAAAACCTCTTAAAACTTTGCAGATGCACAGCCCTTCATAAATGTTGCTGAAAGTAGTTAACACACTCACCAAAAATACAGTAATATTGTGAAATATTTTAATTTTACAATCCTTTCTATATGAATATATTTTAAAGTCCAATTTATTTTGTGATGTCAAAGCTGAATTTTCAGTAGTCAGTGCTCTAGTCGTCTTTGTCACATGATCCTTCAGAAATCATTCTAATATATGCTGATTTGGTGCTTAAGAAGGCTTTCTTCTTATTATTATCAATGATGAAAACAACCGTGCTGCTTAAAACCTTAATAGCATTATTTGATGAATAGAAAGGCCAACAGATCCTTATTTAAAACAACGTAACTGTCACTTTTAATCAATTTAAAGCATCCCCTACATCTTAAATATTTCATTTTAAATTTGACATCTTAACTGTTTTCCTCATTTGTAAGCCGCTTTGGATAAAAGCATCTGCTAAATGATTAAATGTAAAATAAATAAAATAAAAACTACATAATCCATATTAAAAAGCATACTTGTGTGTGAAAACCGGCTGTATACCTTTCATGCCTCCAGAGAAGCCCCTCCAGTTGGCAAACACCATAAGTGGAAGTTTCTCCCTGTTGAAATCTTCAATAGCCTGAGCGGTTTTATACGCCGAATCTGGGAACCACACTTGACCAGCCTGCTGATAGATCTGAGGCAGAAAAGACACTTTAAGTGCATACTGATAAGAATAATTGGGACACACTAACAGCAAACACAGGGGAACCACAGTCAGGGTCTAAAAACGTTCATAGTGTCAGGACTCTGACCTTGGCTTCTGAGTCTAAGTTTGCTGGATCTGCGGGAATGGTAACCTCAACTGTGCGGGTCTCAACGGCAATGACACCAAGAGGAATCCCACCAAGCCTGTAGGACATTCACAGTCTCACTCGGCTCAGAATATTCAGTTGAATCAAATGTTTGTTTGACATCTTCACTTACCTGGCTCTACCCACCACAACTGTCTGTGCCCAGGTAGCCATCACCTCCATAAATGTGCCATGGTCAAAGAACCCACTCTGCCATGCTCCCTTCACAGCTATCAACACACAGTCACAGAAAAGACAGGCTGAGCTTGCAGTATCATCCTGAGCTCCTGAGTATGTCTTGTTCATAACAGATTGAGTGGATAATTCGATTCTTACTGGGATGGGGTCGTCCACACAGCAGCCAGCGAGGGTCATAGGGGGCTTTTGTGGGAACAAAATCGATCTCCCTCTCAACTGGATCAGTAGGAAGCATTATTGGGACGGGACTTTGATTGCTCTAAATTTTAACAGAAAACACTAGAGTTGTTTGATGTTAATGAACACAAAACACACTGGGCCCTTTTGTCATTTGGACTAACAGCCCAAACTACTTAAAGTCATGCTAAAGATTACATCTAAAGCCTGTCAAGATCATAACTATATATGTATATATTTCAGTTTTTTTTTTTACTGATGCAAATATGTTAGAAATTATGCATTTGGATACAAATGCCAACTTGTATACGATGCACACTTTTTTTTTTACAATGCATTGCATCATTAACTTTCATGCTGATGTCACATGGATTATTTTACCAAAGTCTTTACTACTTTTTCTGGACCTTGATCGTGGTAGTTACCTTGTTGTCTAGGGAGGGTCAGAGAGCTTCAAAAATATCTTAATTTGTGTTCTGAAGATGAACAAAGGTCTTACAGGTTTGAAACAACATGAGGGTGAGTAATTAATTAAAAAAATATATATTTTTGGGGTGAACTATCCTTTTAATGCATCTTTGCTAAATAGAAGTATTTGACTTTTTAACAGGGGTGTTTAAAATGGAAATGTGCCTTTTAATGCTAATTAAAAAATAACGATGCTGCATTTGTTTATAATTCTAAATCATGATACCTTTTCTTATCATTATTATTTTGGGGATAATTATGAACTAGGAATCAGTATCTGTAAACAGACTACCTTTGGCATGTAGGACAGCCACTGTAGTATAGTTAGCACCCCTTCAAAGTCATCTGGCACAATGCTGTGTGTCACTCCATTGTTGTGCATGATCTGAACCCCTCCCAGCTGGTTATTGGAGGTGTACACTTCACGACCCAGCACCTACAAAGAAATACAGAGTTCAAGACTTAAATCACTGAATTAAAGTGGCTTCATCTATTCTTAAGGAATAAAGGAAACCAACATAAACATGCCACTTTTTATTCATATTCATTATTTTTTTAAATGACACATTTTAAGGTGTTCCACTAAATTCCACACCTTGTTTAATGCCCCAGCCCCAGTCAGGATGATATGGGAGTTTTCCACCTGAATTACTCTTTGTCCTAGACGTACCAGATACGCACCAATTCCTATAGCACGACATGTGACCTAGAGGAGCACAGAATGATTACCAGATGACCAAAACATAGGTAATATATTGTATATTGTTTGATGAGATTATGGGAAGATGTTAGATACAGTAGTACCATGCTTATGGTGATGACTTCCTTATAAGCCTGAGAAGTTTCTCCGGCTATTGTGCCAGAACCCCTCAGATTCTCCACTCCAAGACCCTCCTCCTTCCCTATGATGTCTGTGATGATGTACCTGAGACATTATTTGAACACATAAGAGCCAGTGAGAGAGGGTTTGGGTATACAGTAGTTCATTCTGTGCATAGTGAAGCCATTAGGGTTACCTGGACTCGCCTCCCTCCTCTACATGGTGACAATGGACAGAATTCGAGGAGCTGATGCGGGTGTAGTCCTGAGGCGTCAGATACAGGTACTTAAAACCCTGCATGGGCAAACCAGAATAATAGACTTGGACAAAAGCTGAGTAAACTAAGCAAACATGCATCAAATATGATTTATAAAATGAAAAAACCCAAGTCAGTGGTGGTTTGATTTTACAAAGATACAAAAACATTAGCGATATTACAGTGAAATTAACATGAAACTCCCCAGACATTAAGCATTCGGTCACCTTATAAGGGTCATCTGGGTCGATCCAAGCCACTTGAAACATGTGACGTATCTCCTCCGCCAGGCCGATTCGAGCTCCACTATTGGCTGCGATGTATATACGTGGAATCCCCTCTGCTCTAGACAGCTCAGACGCCCGTAAAAAAAGCTCATCTTCCTGGGGTCCAAATGAGCCAATCATATGGGTGATATCATTACAGATCACAATGATATCTCGGCCTTCTGGGTACTCTGGAGTCTTCATTTTCATGCGGAAAGCCACCATGCCAATCTGGAAAGGGAGGACAGACAAATGGCTTACACAGAGTTTATTGATTTACTTTCCATTTTTCTTTACAAGGAAAATTATTAAAATGTAAACAAGTTCCATAATTCTATTTGATGAAAAACATTCTCCAGAGATCCATAGAGAATTAGTCCTGTGCCTGAGAAAATCCCTCAAAGAATACAGTGAGAAATTATTGATGCACCTCATTGTCTCCTGGTAGTCTGTTCATCTGCACAAGTCTCCCCTGAGAATCCAGGACCAGTTCATTACACATCAACACGTCTTTAGGGTAGCTGTCTCCTGGTCCCCAAAGCTTAAACAAAGCCTGGCAACAGAAAGCAAAGATAACAGGCTAATGTCCTTCCAACTATACATTCCAGAACCAAGACAATCACAGTGAGAACAAGACACCTCACCTGTCTGAACATCTCCGGGAAGTCATAGACGTACGTGGTGCCGAGGGTCTGAGCCTGGAAGCGTTTGGCCTGCAGTAAATCTTTTGTGACGTACGGTGTGTTGATTAGCATGCCGTGCAGTGGACCTTGCTTGTCTCCAAACGACTGGAACATTATCTGCAGATGTAAGTTAGCATTTTAAAAAAACCTTATCCTTAACCATTATTCAGTAAATTATGAAACAAATGGAGAAGCCATGGGGTCTTCAGATATTGTTATGGACATAGGTGGCCATGGAGTTGCACTGTTACAACAGCAATATGCAAAGCAAATACTTAACACACAGTTTCTGTATTTTATTGGTTCACAGTAATTCAAGTACAGCTTGTATCAAAACTTGTGTTTTTTCCTATTTTTAGATGACCAAGTTAATGTGGGTGGCACTGCATTCAGTGGTGAATCAGATTCAGTTTGCAAGAGAAAATGCAAAAGCACTTTAGAGCACAGACAAATAGAGATGAAGGCACATATACGACATTGAATTAGCCATTGTTTGTGCAAACTACACTCAGGAACTCATTCAGCAGTTTTGCACCCTCTAAAAAAATGGTCAGCTGAAGAAATGGCATGGAGTACAAAAGCGTAATGATAAACACAGATGAATGAAGCAGCTGCTGTTGTCTCTGAGCTTATGTACCACTGAACATTCAACCTTTGAATTTTTGCACTTGAGCAGTGAATATCAAAAAGAAACTGGGTCAGACGTATGTCTATGTATTTTTGAAATCTATCACTGAAAAAAGAAAAAGGAATTCCTTCACACATTTATTCCTCCTTGGTTACTCTCTGTTATGCCAATGTGTCATGTGGTATAATAATAATCCAGCGAATGTAGATTGTACCTGTCCAGTGGAGGGGTCAGTGTCCTCCTTGTAAAGGCTGATGTCTAAATAGTAGCCAGACTCATTGGTGAGGAAGAGGTGGATGGGAATGACATCTCCATTGTTGGTGAGGCGGATGTTGATCTTCAGCTCAGCCTGGAGAACGCGCAACTTCCACAAACGACTACCGTATCGCATCACCATTGAGCGCACGGACTCCTCTATCTGTAGGAAAAGATAACGGAGCAATACAGCTCAGGAACACGGGCAGTAGCGATGATTAACTACATTTAAGAGTTTAAAGAAAAAGAGTTTATGTTTTTGAATCTAACCTTTGAGGGGTCCATAATGACAGTGGGTACAAAATTGAGAAAGATGTGATTGCAGTCGGTACGAGTGGATATGTTACTGAAGGCCACTTCAAGCTCATCCATGGCTTCCAGCAACAACCTCTCTCCCTCATTCTGCAGGTACTCGAACGAGGCCTCCTACAGAAAGAGTGAAAAAATGAAATCATATATATATATATATATATATATATATATATATATATATATATATATATATATATATATATATATATATATATATATATATGAAATAAGAACTTAAGATTTCTGGTTTCACATTGAAGATGCATGCATTAGTATGAACATTTTAACATCTATTGTCAATGACTTTTAATTGCAAAGTCTAAAACAAGTGGAAGTTGGAAGCAATTTGGTGCATAATGTTCATCAATATATAAACTAGCATTATAAGCTTTGGGGTCAGTAAGTTTTTTTTTTTTTATATATATATATAAAAATGTTAATACTTATATTCTGCAAGAATGCAATTTATCAAAGGTGACAAAGACTTTTAAACTGTTGCAAAAAATATTTTTCAAATAAATGCTGTGCTTTTAAATTTCTACACATTTTACAACAACGAAATATGCATCAGTTTCAAAAAAATCTTATAATACTGTACACTAATTATATTAAATCTTTCTTCAGCACCAAATCAGCATATCGGAATGATTTCTTGTGGATTATGTGACACTCAACTTCTTTCAAAAGGTTTTTTTTTTCTTTTTTTTTCTTCTTACAATTCTAACCCCATATTTGAAATGCTAGTTTACTATAAACAAAAAAAGTATGTGTACAAATATGTGTAAAAATTATATTCAGTATAGTAAAATATTTTAGGATTTATGCCAAGGATTATTCAAGCATGCATTTATGATGGTGTCCAGATAGACTAATGTAATCACTAATGACCCAAATATTCCCACGGACAAAATAAAAAATCATGGCATGTTTGAAGGTTTTAAATATATTGTAGGTTCATTTCTATTAAATATAATATTTCATAATGTCTTGTACCTTGGTGATGAGGTCAGAGTGGCGAATGATGGCTCTGATAAAGAAACGATAATCTGTGACCTCTGCACCCTCTTCCACACGAGCAGCACCCAGGTACAGTTGCATCCTATGATGAGCACAGGGAACGGCCGTCAGATCGAAGTTACGCATACGATTCAGCTCAAGCTGGAAGGCCAGAGCAGGCTCCAGGTTACGGTAGATTCTGTCTTCATGGAACTAAAGAGAAATAGAAGGACAATGTTCAGTTGTAACTCTACAATAGACATTTTTAAATGACCGAATCGACAGATGCATCACTTACTTCATCTCTGGCCCTGAACGTGAAGTATTTCGGGAACTCCCGCTGATGGGGAAGATTGATCAATTTAGCATTTTTCATTTGAATCTTTTTTGAGTGACAACATACTTGGTCATTTGTGTATCTGAGCATTCACCTTTTGTGCAACTAAAAATGTGATTCTTCTGATTCCATACTCATAGAGCAGAGTTTTCTGAAATGAGGCACAAAGAGAGTTAAGTCATGGAGCAGCACACACATCCAAGGGGATAAGTCTTCAACATACTTTAGAATTAGCAAAGGCGGTGAAATCCTTGACTAAAGCATCATCATCTTCAGTGTCTGCTTGTTTGATCGACACATTTATGATGTGGATGGGATTTTCCTTCATGTTCTGAAACAGAGACAGACCATATGTAAAGTGAAATCAACCATTAAATATATATTGTGTTTCATAGAAAAAAGGAAATTTGGAATTACATGAGTAAATTAAGATTTTTTTTTTGATGAAATATTAATGTTTGTTTCTAGGGATGTAATGATGCAGCAATAGACATTTTACAATCAATACAAATACGAGATGACTCAAGTTGCTTAAGACGTTAAATGAATAACAATAAAACTGAGTTAATGTATCTTTGAGGAGATTTAGTAAAGTTTAGATGGTATTTTCTTTCATCTTGCCTCTGTATAATGCATATTAAAGTGCTGATTCTTTACAGTGGCAACCAAACTCTTTATTGCCTCTGTTTCATAAGCACCACCTGCTGGCAGAAAGTGAATTTGCCTTTCATTCAACCCATCTGCTGTTTTTGTTTTTAGGGCAGATATGTTTAATGTAGTATAGATTCACAAAACTAAAGTCAGACCATACTGTTTTTGCTTCAAATTTTTAAATTAAACAATATAACTTAGACTAAAAACTGTTTATGTTGCAAGTTTGAATTTTGATTATGATGCAGTAGTTTTCTCTAATTTTAAATGAAAAGAGCACTGGCAAAGCCTTAGCTTGTTTACATTAAAATATTTCATTTATGAGTTATTTTTGTATTTATTTTCAAAATTTCAGCTTAGTTTTGTTTTTTGACATATTTCACTTTCACAAAAAATGTGCAGCATTTTATCAAAGCAATAATAAAAGGACACCTTTCATAATTTGCCTTCAATCGTATTTAGTTAAAAACTGTGAGAAAATCATATTGTGAAATCAGTACAGAGAATCGAATCACATTGTGTGTTGAGTGAATCGTTACATCCCTATTAGTTTCTTCTCCTAACTCTGACCTTACAGCTCTCCCCATCACAGAAGGTGGAACAGCCATCAGAGAACAGAGAACTCTCACAAAGCGGATCCGCAAAGCGACAGATCACTTCATCAAAACACCTACAATACAATCAAATCACAGATCACATCTTCCATTATATTAACCATTTAAATCTGGATTTATACGAAAAAGAAGTGAAAGCACCTTTTGAAGTGTTCAAAACTATGGAAGGCGACCATGGCTCCCATCCTCTGACAGGGGGGCGACATCGACCCCTCAAGGAAGAGCTCACTGCCCTGACGACGCATTGTTTGAAACTCTCCCGTATCATTCACAGGAACAGAAAATCTGTGATGGAAGAGTTGGAATATTCCATATGTATGTATATATAGGATGTGTATGTGTGTGTGTGTGTGTGTGTGAATGCAAAATGGCAAATGTAAGGAATTATGTGTACCAATTATGTACGAACATGCTAAACTCATGGCACTGCTTGTGCTAAATGGAAAAAGCACAAGTTTAAATGCAAAATACTCCCTGATGGTCATGTGGCTCATCTAAATTAAACAATGGATTGGTAAATGCATTTCACATTTTAATACTGTGTTGACTGAATGCACATTTAAGGCCAATTTAGGATTGTAGAATTACCCAATAAATCAAAGAAAAAAAATCTGAGCCATTAAATCCAAAATAAAACTAGCTAAATTTCTTGAAGTCATTAAACAGTTGCATCCAGCATGCATTGCTGCAGACATACTACGTGGTTCTGCAAGGAGGAGCTGTACTCTACCTGTTCAAAGTAGGACTGCTCCCTCTGAAATGAGAGCAGGTGAGTTGTTAGCATTGGATTTCTTTCTATCATGATCATGTTAAAAACAATCTTAGTAGAAATATTTCTCTATAAAAAATCGAAATAGATTTTAGGTTGAAAATTAGCAAGCAAATTTAACTGTAAGGGAATCACTTTTTGCATGTGCAAAACATCCAAAGCTACTATCCTTATTACTATTCATATACAGAACAACCCAGTTAAAGGAACAGTTTTATTTTATCATCATTTACTCTCATGATGTTCCCAAACTGTATACATTTCTTTCTTATGTTGAACACAAAACAAGATATGAAGACAGTTGTATTGACTTCCAAAGTAGGGAAAGAAACTATAGAAGCAAACTGGGACCATCAACTCTTTGCTTAGCATTATCCTTCAGAATATCTTCTATGTTTAACATATGAAAGAAACTTGTATAGGTTTGAAACAACATTAAGGTAAGTAAATGATGATGAAATGTTCATTTTTGGGTGAACTGTCCCTATAACACGATTCAGTGTGATTGACCAATCTGCTTTGACTTTTGAAGAAACGGAAACATTTCTATAAAGATTTAGTTTTGATGCTTTAATATTTAAAATCACCATGAAAAGGTGTTTGAAATGTGACATTTCTGATTATTATATTTTTGATGAAAGTCATTCACAAGTGAGGCTAGGAATGTGTGCCAAAGTAAACAGGATTGATTTTGATTTCATTTCGGTATATATATACAAAGAAAGCATATGATTCAGTGTCTATTTTTAAATCATTAAAACCTATGCTTATGTAAAAAACTAAATACTCAAAACAAGTTGATCAAACACCCCATTTGCCCCTGTGCTGTGCTCCATACCATCTCCCAGTAAAGCTTAGTAAAGGAAACCCAAACCAAAGTGGGAAGTTAGGAGTGTAAGAAATCATCTGTTTTTGTGCAATCTGTTACATCATTAAATAGATGCTAAAAAATAAAGAGCGTATTACGTGGGTTTGGGCATGGACTGGCTCAATGAGACGTAAGGCTCTCTTTCAGAGGAGAGATACACAGAAAACAATGTCAAAATAGGAGAATAAATGTTACAGGGGATCATACAGAAACATTCAGACTAGAAAACAGTTGTACTATACATCCAGGTTCAATTGTATTGTTAATCTATTACATGAACAGTGTGGCTTGTGAAGCACCACGACTCAGAGATTTCAGTTTCTGGATCGTATTTGTAAGACCTATAGAGTATATAAAGTATCTACATGTGGTTGCGGCAATACCTGTTGGGATGGGAAGATGGTAACATGAACTGGAAATCCACGGCACATGTTCCATCCTGCAGCTGATGATGCTGAAGGCTGTTTAGCTCATACGCTATATACCCCCTCCGTACATATACCTGAGGAAATCCCACACAACACATTGGAAAGGCCTGAATGCATACCACTAACAGTTGGGAAGCGAAGGTCAAGCTTTACTGACCTCTAAGGCAGCCATGCAAACCACCCGGTTGCTGTGGTAGAAGAAACTGGGCAAGACGTCGAAGATGGAGGTTTCAGACAGGATGAGTTTCTGCAAATGCAGGATTTAGATAAACAAACATCTAAAAGTGTTAAAGCGGTAAAGACGAAAGAATCACTTTACCTTGAGGTTCTCGGGACAGAACTGATGCCCATACATATCAATAGCTGATAAAAAGATGGATTCCACCTGGTTATGTCTGAGTTCATATGAGGGCAGATGAGAGGCAATCAACACCTGAAGAAACAAAGTTGTTATTGAAACATTTATAACATGCATAACTTTTTTTTTGTTTCTGCTTAGGGCATAATGTGCCTGCTTAGAGCATTTTTTTTCTAAATGCATTTAATTAATATTTGTTATAAATTAGCATGCTTTTATTAAATCACACAACTACACAATATTCCATGTTTTATTTAAAGTGTGACGTTCTGTTTTCACAAAATTAAGCTTTTTGTGCCAAATGTAACTTTTGACTGTCCAATCATACTGTATAGTCAAAAAGAGATGCAATGCTATACTGGAAATTGATACAATATTGTTTTAGAAAGAAATATTGTAGGGCAAACTATGTGCATACACAATTAACACTCCTAGTTTTCCAGTAAAAGAAAGAAGACTTACCAAGACAGTAAGAATTGGAAAGTCAGCATTAACATAAGCGCTGGAGTTCAAGAGGTTCATACCTGTCTGGCCCGAAGCGCTACTTTAGAGTTATCCATTTTACTGAGTTGTGTGAGCTCATGTAGAATGACCATGAGCTCGTCAGCAAGAGTCGGGTCCCGACCACAGAGCTGGTCCTGAACAAATGTTACATTATAATCGAAACGAGCACAAGATGTATCAATGAAATCAAACTACTTACTCCTACTTAAACATTCTGTTGCTACTTTCATAAAGACTTGAGTGGAATCAGCTTATACAATAATATAAATAAGCACTGTTAAGTATTTCAGAAAGGATCTTACTATGAGCATGGTGACTAGGACGTTCTTCTTAGAGACCTGAGCATGGGAGAAGATGCACTCCAGTACCGGAGTCATGTCAGGCTTGTACTTCTCTCTTAGGTTGATGACACATTTATCATAATGAGCTGTCATAAGAATGAAAAAATAACTCTTTTTAAATTATATCAAATTAAAACAAACCATTTTCAGGTTATGTCCTTTATCTAAAAATTTCCAGATATATATATACAGTACAGACCAAAAGTTTGGAAACATTACTATTTTTAATGTTTTTGAAAGAAGTTTCTTCTGCTCATCAAGCCTGCATTTATTTGATCAAAAATACAGAAATAAATGTAATATTGTGATATATTATTACTATTTAAAATAACTGTTTTTAAATCTATTATACTTTAAATTATCATTTATTTCTGTGATGCAAAGCTGAAATTTTAGGATCATTATCACATGATCCTTTAGAAATCATTCTAATATGATGATTCATTATCAAAGTTGGAAACAGTTCTGCTGCTTAATATATTTTCAGAACATGTGATACTTTTTTAGGATACTTTGATGAATAAAAAGTAAAAAAAAAAAAAAAAGAAGAAGCTATTTTTTGAAAATTCAGCTTTGCATCACATGAATAAATTATTTTTTTAAAGTATATTCAAATAGAAAACTATTATTTTAAGTTGTAATAATATTTCACAATATTACTGTTTTTTCTGTATTTTTGATCAAATAAATGCAGGCTTGATGAGCAGAAGAAACTTCTTTCAAAAACATTAAAAATAGTCATGTTTCCAAACTTTTGGTCTGTAGTGTATATGAAAGGAAAACTTCTGAAATCATCTTCTGTGACAGTATTATGAAGATTACAATTGGACATATACAGTACCCTGCTGAAACTGCATCTCCACCTGAAGGTACCGTCTCAGAAGATCCAGCACAACTGATTTCATATACCCCCTGATGCTACTCCGGTACCTAAAATGATTTAGAACAGGTGTGGGATTTTCTAGTTAACAGAGAAGTCTTTGTGTATCTTACGATAACAGCTGAGGTAGAATCTCTTATGTTATCAGCTTGAGCGAGTCATCAGGCACTTCTCACCTTTGCACCAGTTGCACAATGCTTTGAGTGTTCATGAAGAAAACCTCTCGGTCAGCTTTCCTCTGAAGCGTAGCAGCATGGCTGTCAAGTATGTTTGCTATCTACAAGTGTTGATTAGAAACTGATTAATTATACACAGTATCTTTGCAAACAGAATCTGTCGAGTAATATAAACTGGTATCAACTAAATGTGGTAAATTTAAGTAAGTTACACTTGACTCTGTGTAACACCGTCTAGAGATATGAGCACAATCTATGTTCCAGATAAATTTACTCACCCTTTGGCTGGGGAACTGACAGAGCACAGAGGTAATGTTACTGGCGTACTGTGCCATGACCTTTCGAATGGCCTTCTCCACAGTGATTGGTATACGCCCTGCCACGCTGGTCATGATCTCCTGTAGTTCAAGAAGAGGTAGAGATGGATCCCGAAGAGTCTTCATCAGCGTGTCGAGCCACTTCTTCAGCTGTAACGGCATTATCGATAGTTAGCCGACCAAACTGCACACAGTATTCATGCTACTTTGAGTCTGATTGGTGGATCAGTGTTCTGACTTTTTGACTGAAGTATGGCTCCGGTAGACAGTATCCATCCATAATTTTCACAAGGTTGTCCAGAACACTGTGGAAGACTTGATGAAGCCTCTCCCCTACAACAGGTAAAGGCTCTTGGGATGGCAATGGCTCTGTATTCGGCTTCACCTGACGGAGTAAACAGAGAATTAATACTTCATCACCGATGGCAGCATGTCTATAAATAATACTGGAAAAAAGCAAAAACTGTGGCCCCCAAAAATGATTTGGACACTAAAACATGCATGAATTACATTCAACAATGCATTAGATATCAAACCAAGAACTGACTTCAATTTTCTTTTTTACTTTTAACAAGTTGATTTTTATCAAGTCAGTTCCTCACAGGAATAGTTCATCACCTTAATTATGAACATAATGCACTAACATCTGACAACCAGAAGAAATCAAAATACTCTTCATTGAGAACAGTTTATCATATATATTATATTGCTTAAAAAGTGTGCTCTTATATAAACCGATATCATTCATAAAGTAAATTTTTAAGTGTAGTCAAACTGTCCTAATACATCTTTGGGTCATGCAGCTGAATGGGACTATGACATTTTCAACATTTGCCCAACACTAGCATTCCCTGTTCTATTTCTATCCTATCTACTTGTTGTAATTTTATTTATTTATTTACTTATTTTTAAACTTGATACCAGCAAGTTCACAGCAATTACAAATCAATGTTCTTTTCTTGGTTCGATTGCTTCTATCGTCCTAATTTGAAAGTAGTTTTAGATAAAAGTGTCTGCTAAAAGACTGAATAAACAGTACTAAACAGTTGATCATGTGCTTCATTTTGTGAAATTATAGAGGATTCACCGGATGAATACAGCTGGGGTCATCCAGGTCCATTCGGGCCACTACACACCCAGGCTCTAATACGGTTCCTGGTCTTTTTAAAAAGTGAATGCAACCTGAATGCTGGACATGCAGGGTCATCACCATCTTCATGACCTGTAAAAAGACGGCGAACGCAAACAAAAACATGAGCAATTTAAAACATCTCTCTCAGTTCCACATAAGAACATATACAGAATATGAAAAAGTGCATTCTGTAAAGTGAAACTGCTATCTAGAAATATAAAATGCTTCATCTTTACCTCAATTTCAGCATAAGGCTGGCTGGCCAGAACGTGAGAACCATCAGCAACTACATATTGCAACAGTTTGCCAGCAGAAGGTGACCTGAGCACAGTAGGGTCTCGCTCTTTCTCAAACACACACGTTTTGTTTCCCACTGTGATGCGGTAGCTACACATCATATGACAAAAGACTAAATAAACATCAGCTGGTGCATATGAAAAAGTACACAGCACCAAACCTCTTCTTCTCTAACCTGTCAATCTCCTCTTTCATGTAGGTTGTGTAGCTGCTGCCACCATAGGAAAGAAGCAGGCCGCCATCACTGAGTCTATGGACATCGACTTCAATATCTGAATCATTCATTATGATAACGTACGTGGTGGGTGACTGGCGAGCCACCTGTCCCACAGACACAAACAAACACATTCACGTTAGTTAGTCATGAATCAAAAGATGATCGAAGGGATTCAAGTGTTTTATTATATGTCACCTTCAGGCAGTATTTAACTCCGTCATAGATTAGATCCACATTGACTGTGTTGACGAGACTAGCAGCAGGCAGCACCTGACCCCTGAAACATCCAGAAACACAATCAAACACAGAATGATGTAACATTATAGTGGTTTCTATGCATTTTCAATGTCTGTGATGCTGGAGTGCCCACATAGAGGAAATACCTCTCCAGTGAATGCAGGAAGTCAGACATGCTCTCTCTAAAACTTGCATCAGCAACTTGTAGAGCACCACATACCACACCTAACATGGTGTCGGGCCGCTCCACCTAAAAGAAACATACAATAAAACTAATGTCACTTTACTTTAAATGGCTTGCAAGTTTATTTAGCATGAGAGGTTAATAGAACAGAGTCTCGATTTGGTTCAGTTCACTTCCTAGGTTTGAGTCTTACCTGCACTTTCCCTGCAATAAGGTGATCTAACCAGCCAGTATCGATGTCGTTGTTCCTGAAACTCTCCGTCTCTAGCAGCTTGATGAGATACTCCACTGTGGTCCTGAAATCTCCTCTGATTGACAGCTCCTTCATGGCTACAACCATGTTTCTGTAGGCCACAAATACTTTTTTTTAAAGCCTTCAAGTCCAAAAGCCATTAGTGTTTTTAAAGCATTAAAGATCTACTGCTAGTTAAGTATCTCCAGCAACTCACGAGATTGCCTCTTCTCGGTTCTCGCCCCAGGAGAAACAATGTCCAAACTGCGAGTCTGCAAACTCGTGTAGGCCTCCGGTCGCTCCTACACTGAAGTAACCCCACACGTTTTTACTGCTGCGGAAGTTCAGCTCCTGAATTGTTCCTGAGCTTGGTTTAAAGCCCTTGTGAGGACAAAAATGGCAAATCAAGTCTTCAAAAGAATACTGCATTAATACTAAGCTTTTAAAAAGACATAACAGATACTGTTATTAACCAGGAGTAAATAAAATGATCCTAGTTATTTAATTTAGACAAGCAATCTATTTACATTATTAGACAATTTTGGAAGATATTTGCATACAAAAAAAAAAAAAAAAGTCTCTTAAGCTCACTATGGATACATTTATTTGGTCAAAAATAGTGTGGACAGTAATACTGTGCAATGTAACGATTAAAAATAACTTCCCATTTTTAATGCAATTTACTCCTGTAATGGCTAAACTGATTTTTCCAGCTTACAGAAATGTAATATGCTGATTTTGCTGCTTAGAAAATATTTCTGAAACATCTCACTTATGTATAATGGGTTATTGGGGTATTATAATTATCTTATCATAAATAATTATAACTGAATTTAAAATGCAAAGCGTAACAATGAATTTATAAGTGTTATAATGTATTAACTGTGGTTACAATTATTCATGAGACTGCACAATGCATTTTAAGGTGCACTACAAGGTATAATTAATGCATTGCAATTACTTTTATAATGTGTTATACATAATGGCTTTACATAAAGTGTTATCAATATTTCTTATTATTAACTATGTCGAAACCTGCTCACTTCATCTGGGTTCTCACTGGTGATGCGTGCAGCTATGACATGTCCCCGGGGACAGGGGATGCATTCTGGAGATTCAAAGTTAATAGGTGTGTCTCCCCACGGAGCTTCACCAAACAGGACACGGATATCCTTAATTCTGTAAAGAGGGATCCCCATCGCTATCTACAGAGAGAAGGTACCAGGAGTTTAAGATCAGCATTTGAGAATTAACAACAATAACAAAATATGAAACAAATTAGGGTCTTTGCAGTGAGAATCCCAAAACTTCACTATGTTACACACCTGTAGCTGCGCAGCAGGGAGGTTGACGTCAGCGATCATCTCAGTGCAGGGGTGTTCCACCTGTAGCCTCGGATTCAGCTCCAGGAAGTAGAAACTTCCATCCTCAGTGAACAGGTACTCCACTGTACCAGCACTTACATAGCCCACCATTTTAGCCAGACGCACTGCATACTGACACACAGAGCCGAAAATAAATTGTGCAAACCAATATCAACACCATTGTGAAACAGTTCCCAAAATAGAAAAAACAAATTTAATGCACAAAAATGTCATGAACTTTCATTAAAACTCTAACATGAACCTGATCTAAATAGAGCACCTTGGTGTGCATTGCTCCGTGTTGTGCATGTCAAATAAAATCAATCATGGTAAATGTCTTTTTTTGTATCAGAATGTATATCTGAATGTTATCTGCAAGTATACATCTGTGCACAAATTTGAAGGCCGTCCTTGGATCAACTGCGCATTACTTTACAGAAAACCTACAACATTGTAGCTACATTCAGCCTCAAGAACAAATGGTGCAACCAAATAAAATACACAGCTGTGTGAACTTTACAGCCCAGTTTAAGAGCTCATGAACGACCAAAAGCAACATGGCCAGAAAATATTCATAGTTTTGTTTCTCACCCTCTCCATTTGCTCAAAAGTGCTGGTGGAGACGATGGTAGCAGGAGCTTCTTCTATGATCTTTTGGTGGCGGCGCTGGATGGAGCAGTCTCTGCCGAACAGAGAGATGGCGTTACCGTACTGGTCAGCCAGGATCTGCACCTCCAGGTGGCGTGCATGTTCGGCTAGCTGCATGATGAAAATAGGTGAACCTGGCACCTCAGCCTGCACCTGTATTGAAGAACAAACACACCGTGACACTGTGTAATGAAACCCCAACCTAGAACTACACAAAATAATGAAGTTGCATCAAAGCACAGTGTACCTGTCTGAAAAAGCTGGGAAAGTCTTCAGAACTGTCCACTTTTCTGATGCCTTTCCCTCCACCTCCCTCTGATGCTTTGATAGCCACAGGGTAGCCAATCTTTTCAGCACTCTAGCCACACAAAAAACCCTAAATCAGCAGCAAACTAAATCAAAACTGATGTCACTGTCTGATTATGCAGTGAAAACTCACCGCTAGACCCTCGTCTGCATCTTTAACGCAGCCCTGCACATAAAGATCAGGAGGAACACTGATCACACGACCATGCCCTTGTTCTTCTTCTGCCCATTCAACCTTTAGACCTGAGAAAAAAAAAAAAAGAAAGATGGATGAAGACATCACACTAGCAGCAGCTCATGTTGTGAACGGGATCTCTCACCAAATCCACTCCAGGGCAGTGTGGGGATTTCTGCGCTCTGAGCAACGATGGAAGATGCCACCTTGTCTCCTAACGCCCACATGGCTTTACTGGAAGGTCCTGAAAAAGACAACCCCATCAACACACTCTGTCCTCAACTGGCAAGTCTTAGACAATGAGATGAAATACCTAGGAAAGATATCCCTGATTTATGAAGAAGCTCTGGTAATTTGGGGTTCTCAGAAGCGTGACCCCATCCAGCCCAAACCGCCTTATAAAGACAACAAGAGCATCATTAATAATAATAGAAAATACCCATCTCTGCGACAGATATTGGACAGGCTGTACCTGCACTGGAATCCTTTTGGCTATATCCACAATCATCTCAACATTGGCATAGTTGTTGTTATTTGGGCCGCCGGGGACTGGCACATAGTGATCAGCCATTTTTATGTATTCTGGAGAAAAAAGAAAAAAAAAATTAATGCCTAGAACCAATGGTTTATGTAATAAAATCTAAAGAATAATAAAAAAATACACATATAAAATAAATGTAATTAAATAACATAAAATATGCATATACAAATAAAGTTGCGTTTCATATTGAACAATCATTTTTCTTGTCTGTTGACCTGCATTGGCTTTCAAGTCTTCAGGTGTGACCATCACCACAAAGCGAATGATTCTCTCATTACGGAACATTTCATAGGACCAGCGTCGAATTGAACGCATGCATTTAACTGCAGCAATGCCATTATTAGCAATCAGCACCTAAGATGAGAGAGATATATTAAACCCAGCTGAAAATTGAGTAAAATAGCATAGATCACCACGTAAAGGCATGACTCTAACCTTGTCTATAATGCGGTTTCCTCCAAAGCGAGTGACAAACTCAGCCGGGGAGGCAACAGTGAAATCTCTGTGCACGTCCATCTTCCTGTGTTCTTTGCCTTTTTTCAGCAGGTGGGGGCCTGACATGCTAGGCCTACAGGCAAAAAACATCATTTTAATTATTTAAACATACAATACATTTAAAAAAGGAAGCTGGGTAGGGCTTCAATAACAAGCAAGATGTGGAAACCGCTGTAACAGAAAAGTTTTACATAAGCCTTCATGAGAAACATCAGCAAAGCAGCATTTTAGCTAATATAAGCACACTAAAATGTTTGAAAAACAGACATACGATGTAAGAATCCATCAAATCAGCATGACTTCTTGAAGTCAACTCGATCCGTCCGTGTGAAAAATGTTTCCTCTACTGATCTGGCCTCTGTACTCTCCACCTCTGTCAAAGTGTGGTATAATATAAATGCTCACACAAGCAAATCAGCCAATCACAGCTAAATGTGTTATCATAAATGTCAGAGACAGTTCTGACTAACACTTAACTTGCCCCTGAACTGTAAAACAAGTTTACACTTTAAGTTGCATATCTGGATGTAATGCAATTGAATGTACAGTAAAAGGGGAATGGAGAAGACAAACAAGGGATATGCAGTTTAAAACACTATCAACTATTAAACTGGATAACCTGCATGATCACACTTTTATTTCAAACAAACATTTATTTCTGATCCAGGAGCAATAAAGATTTGCACAATGCGGATCTGGATAATTAAGCAATCAAAACAGCACAAGAGGAAAGATTCAGGGTCAGGGTCTTAGCAGAGTGACCCACTCAGCTGACACAAATTTAACAGGCTGCAGAGGAGAAGTTTAGGTGTGGGAATGAGCTCACAAAAGCATGACTTAGCATGTTAGACATATTAGTATGCTAACTTGCTAACTTAATACTAATGTTTATGGTTAACCTGATCGCTGAAGTACCACATTAGAAAGAATGGCAAGTGGCAGCTAGTTAGCATGCTAACCAATTAGAATAGGCATAAACCAGGGAATGAGATATTATTAAAACTACATAATTTGAATGTTGTCAGAAGTTTCTTGTTTTTGAAAAAAATCTTTATATCTCTGAAACACTAGGCAGCACTGTTTACAAACTTCCGGGTACCTTCGGGACATGCCATTGATGATCACTATAAATTTTTGTGCATATATGTCAAAAGATATAGCAATTTATGACAAATGTCAAAATTGTTCAGCTGATCCTGGCAAAATTGATATCCACAGATTCAGACACCAATATCATGATCTTCTGACCAACTGTTCAAAGGTTATGAGCCAAAATAGCTATTTTCATATCTCACGTCCATAGGTGGCGCTGTTCCCAACATTGACACCGATACTCATACCATGCTGTTGATGAAGTGCATCAAGTTTAATTTTGATTGATCAAAGTTTGCCCAAGATGCAGCTTCAAAACTAATTTCGGGTCAACCTCAGTTGAGTTCACAGCATCACAAGTTTTTCTTTTTGACCAGTAGGTCAAAAATTTCTGCTCAGTCATTTCTGTGCGCCTCAGTCCAGAGATCATCTATGCCAAGTTTCTGAAAAATTGGACAACATTTGAAGGAGGAATAACATCATTTTTTTTATTATTAAAAATGGCCGCTACTGTATGGTTGCAGACTTAATGTAACATATTCAATGTGATCAGCATGAGGAGAGTAATTAGGTGTACTACATTTCATTTTTCTAGAAGAAGATCTTCAAGAGTTATTACCATTTCAATTCTGAACTGGTGCTGGCGCTATAGAGTTGATCCTAGAGACACCAAAGTTGGTCAGATCACTATTCATGGCCATCACTACAAGTGTGCCAAATGTCATCATTTTTCTATGTTCCATTCATAGGGTTCCCATTGGACGACAAGAAGAAGAATCAGTGAAGATAGAACAAGCTTCATTCAATCTTTTGCAATTTAATGCACTCCAAAACATATTTTCTTGAAAACTGCATGCTTAGTAAAAAAATAAATTTTATTATTCTTATCTGAAAATCCTATCTGAGACTGTCTGTTTTCAATAATCCAGCGTCTAAACTGCCCACAAACAATAAGCAGCTGCATTTGTTTATTCCATTATCTGAAAAATGCATGTAGCATCAGGGAACCTTACAAACATTGCCGTTATCCAGTTCTCTTTTGTTCTATGCTCTTTGAGCTTACACAAGTATTTGAACTCAGAGAGACAGGTTAAAATTATCAGGTTATATTACGTAACACTTTATGCACAATCTGCAGAGCAGAAATCCTGCATAGTTCTGCATTTCAAAACTCATTTCCAACACTACTGTGACTCACAAGTTGCTTTGTTATGCTACGCTGCTAAAAACAACTACAGAAACCACGCCCCTTTTTTACTTCCAGTGTACAACTCAAGAACATACCGTACACTTCTAGAGGACAGAATGAACCAAGTGCATTTTTGTTCTGCTACCAACCTCTTGAGGCACTGAAACCAGTTGAGTGTTTGTTCTTCTCCATCCATGTCAAAGTATCAGATGATAATGCAGGAGAAGAAAACAACATCTAAAACGTTTTATGTTCCCTCCCTTTTCCTCTTTGCTCCCTCTCATGTCCCCTCCCCCATGTGAGGACCTCACCACCACATGTTCAAGAAAAACATGCTAAGAGCCGGGTGAGGATGATCATTGGTTTATGTTTCTCTACAGACAAATAAATACAATTCCTTGCGAAATGCCTGCCAAACTACAAGTTTCTGAAGGTTCATTACCTATAATCTGGGCTAATATTTTTTTGCTAATAAATAGCAAATCTATCCATGTTGAAAGCATGCTAAAGAAAAGAGTTTGCATTTGTTGATTGCAGTTTGCCAAAGTGCTTAACATTGTTCACTGCAACCAAAGACAGATCTGTCTCAACAAATGTCACCACAAGTAAAGATCTGTTTAGACAAAAGTCACCAAAATAATTACCTTACCTTTTGGCCTGTAAACTTTCACTTCCATTATTGGAAAAACAAAATGCATTTGTCCTGCTCTGTATTATCAACCGCTGTCCATTGGTTCTGAAGGAGTCTGCCCAAGTAGGAGACTTGTTGAAGAGGACAACAGTGTTTCACAGATTACACACGAAAAACAAGAGACCACATCAAAACAACTTGTCCCAACAAACACCTAAATATATGTCTAGGATATTTTGTCTCTGGAAACACGCTGGAAAGCAATGTCTCTGAAAGTCAACATCAGGAGCAATGCTTCCAATAATAGTACAGAAATGTGCAGCATGTCACTTTAACAGGTGACAAGCATGAGCAAGTCATGTGATCGCTGAGAATGACCATATGGCTGTATTTCTGGTCCATAACTCTGTCCTGTTTGACATTGGGAACTTTCATGTGGTGCACAGTGTCCTCTACCGGTATTCAGAGCAAATCTCAAGACTAGACACCAAAGTTAACCATTAAATCAGTCATACTGAGGCACAGGAGGGAAAATCTGAATTTGCATTAATTTCACATTGCAGCCAAAAACTGATGTAGCTCACATTTGCACTATTAACATTGCACTACTGTTATTTTGCATAGAATACATTGTTTAACAATACTATCATCCAACTGTATTTATTACCACTGTGCTCATGTTGCTGCTGTTCATAATGTGTATATATAATCCTACATTGCTCTGTTCATAATGTACATACAATCCCTACACTGCATTCCTATTTATATTCTGTATATACTCTGCTCAATACTGTATATAGCAACTCCACTGTACATTCTGTAAATCATAGCTTCACTCACTCTGCACTTAAAACACTATATTCTTGCATTTCTGGTTAGATGCTAACTGCATTTCATTAGCTCTGTACTTGTACTCTGCATAATGACAATAAAGTTGAATATAATCTAAACTAATTTGAGCTCATGTCAAAAAGCGGTAAATATTTAAGGTTAAAATGTACTGCAAGTCATTGGCATTTATTTTAATTTTTGCACTTTTGCTTTCTTGGCTTATTCAAATAATGATGCATTGTGACAAATATTCTGTAAAATGATTCCATATAACCATCAACTAATATTATTATTTAATTATATTTAGATGCAAAAAAAATTCAATTCAGTTTATTTGGAATGTTTCTATATGTCACATAGCTCATGAAAACAATGATACAATCAGGTAACTTTATAGTAATTTCAATAGATTTAAAGAAACACACACACACACACACACATTTACATACAGTGACAATAAGATTGCGCACACACATAATCAACATTAAACTCACCTCAAACAGGCTGATGGGTTCAGGGGTGGCACCACTTCTGATGACGTGGTGGGTAGTGTGTTAGGTGTCTCTATGCTTTTGGGCTGAGGTTTGATGACCTGGCTCATAGCCAAAGTCTCATCATCAGAGGAATTATCCTCAGAAGCTCCCAGAATAAACTTCATTCTCTCTTTAGCCTGAACACTCGAACCAAATTTGGGCCTATCTGACTTATTAGTTTCAATGGGAAAAGTGTTGGAAACAGCTGCTTCTGTGCTTTCTGACTGGTCAGTGGGGTCACTAGTAGTTGATGGGGGAATTTCCTCATTTCCTGTTGTAGAGCTTACTGATTTCGGCTCCATTGGAGGAGAGTGTTCCCCGGAACAGTCTGTGGTGGGCGTTTGTGATGGCATCTCTCTCACCCTGTGGACCTCGATGATGCATTCAGTTGAGCTATACGAGTAAGAACTGACAATAAGATGTTCCTTTTATTTTTGTCCCGAATGTTGTAAGTGTAACTGTGAAGATCAAGAAAAAAGCAAGCCATGCAAGTTATCAAAAGTGTGCACAACACTAGATGGCATCAGTGTGCAATGTTATGTTGCAACCAAAACTAAAATGTGTTCTGATTCTGATAAACATATTTTTTAACATTTCGAAGCAACTTAAAAATTGAAAATATTAAAATTTTAATTAAAGCTAATATGATAAATAACACACAACAACCGTTTCTAACGTTTTGAAATGATCTGTGTGTCTACGCACAGCATCAGAATGTAAACAGAATCGCAAGCATTAAAAAACGTGCCACATGCAAAGACTACAGTTAATAATTAACATATTTGGTAAGAACTTCTGAATGAAATAAGAAAGTGAATATTAGAAAAAGCATTTAAGTTTTAGAAAACTTATAGGATTCTCAAGAAAAGTTAAGCTCAAACCTTTGAGGAAAGCAGTCAGTGTCCAGACCTTCTCTGGTGACGGAATGCGTACAAACACTACTCAGTGCCATTTAGTGGACCCTCTCTCTCTCTCTGTGTGTGTGTGTGTGTGTGTGAGAGAGAGAGAGAGAGAGAGAGTGGGGGGGGGGGGGGGGCTCTAGGGGGAAAGTTAAGTCTTTATGGTAAGAAATGAGGGGGATGGGAATGGCTCATAAACAACCTAGGAATATATTAACAACAGCCCCGAAGGTCAGAACACGTGTGACGTGTAACAGGACACAAACGTCACTCCAATCTGAAGTAGGCACGTCACAACCAAAGTAACCTAAACATACTCTTTGAACCTTAATACTAAGACATAGATGATTTCTCTGTGAGTAGAACTGAATCAAAATATTCAAATACACTCAAAAAACGATTTGAATAAAGGTACATTTAAATAGGTTTTCATCTTAAAACAGCTAGATGATGATGACTGACATCGTGGTGCTGTCAAACGGTTCTCGTAACCAAATTATTTTAAAGTGAAAATGATTTTTTATGAACAATAATTAATCTAATTTTAGCTCATTCTGTCATTACTTTGCAGCCTGCCTTCCCCCTGAAGTTTAGGCTTATCAATATTAATTAGGCCGTGCTGTATTTATGAATATTCATTTAAAATGTTAGTGTACTACCAGGCGAACGTCACGCTGCCTATTTAATATTCACACGTTTCAAGTCTCATGGCTTTGCAGGTCAATATAAACAACAAAACTGGAGGATCTCAACCTGATAAAACTTGCATAATCTTAAAAATGTGTGTTACAAAAAAACTTGCATAAAATGTCTGTAAAACGCAGTTTTAACTCACAAGGCGATACCGTTATTTGTCAACAAACAATTTGTCAACAAACAATTTATTTTTGTCACTGACTGATACTTACATAACAGCGGCACATTTACACGATGTTTGGTTTTCTTCTCCTGCATATGTGTTTGTTTTATTTAAGACCTCATGGTTCTTTGAAAGTTTGTTGCTGCGTGTCGTCATCACATGACGTACTTAATGGACCTGAAAATGTATTAAATTTTCACTAAAACACAGGGCGATTGCCCATGTTTAAATAATTAATTCAAATTATATTTTTCATGGTAAATTTATATATATATATATATATATATATATATATATATATATATATATATATATATATATATATATATATATATAAAATTATCCTAGTAAATTTTATTGTTAACACAACCATAATCCTGGTCTATTTTAAATTTTAACCAAGGCTATGTGTAGCCTGAAGCACCGATCCATGTGTAATTGAAAACATTGTATTAACATATATAGAAAAAAAAGGACAAGAGGCACTGCATCAGTGTTCACATGAGCACTTTGTTATTGGTATCCATACATGATGGTAATGTTATAGGAGCACTACATGGTCACATAGGGGAAAGCTACAGGTATCGTACAGTATATACAGGCCAGAAATATTGGGAGGATCGAAGACAGAGAGAGAACATTGCACAAACATACATCACCCATCCAACTAAAATGTCTCTTTGACTGGTGTTTATCCTCTAATACTCTGATTCCAGTTCTACCAGTTTTTTATTCCTGCTTCATACAGCAACTGGAATGGCACCAACCTCTTGTAAGGAACCTGTCTTGAATCCTTATAGCAGACGCATTAGTTCAAAAAGGCACTGGACAGCTATTTCTCTCACAATCTCTCTCTCTGATATTTACCAGGTGGATTTAGTTGAAAGCAAAGTGTATTTGGAAGACCAACAGACAAACCTTAAGTGACCAGGATTGACCTAAAGCAGCATCACTATAATCTAGATTATGCGGTTTTTTGTAAAAGCATTTTTGTCTAATCATAACATCCCATAACAGTATAATGTACATCTGAATGGTTTTCGTTATTAACTGTTAGAGTCAATAATGTAATTCCTTTTGAGAACATGAGAATGCAACATATTTACAATTACAAATCCACAAAATAATAACAAATGCATTTAAAAAAATAGAAAAGAATAAAACTGTTTTAACAAAAACATACTTTGACAATCATCTATTGATGTCTCAATAAAGCAATTTGAAAAAATCAAATCAAAATAGGATTACTTTAAGGAAAAGCATGTCGAGGGTCATACCAAGGGCTCAAGATTATTTTAAATAAAATTGCTGATCATATTCAAGTCCTGAAATAACAATTTAAAGCTACAATAGAATACATTATACACATTCCCTTCCATAAGGCCTCACCTTGAATTAAATATAGCATTTCACCGTCCTTGTCTAAATGTGTTATTTCTTTCATTTTGTCCTGTACTGCAAAAACAGAGGAAAGTGTTTGTGGATGATATTTAAGAGATCTAAGAAATAACCTCATGAATTTAATATATTGAAAGGGGATGAGATTTGCCACCAACCCCCCCCCAAAAATATATTTTTTTGCTCGCTATCTATTCAACTACGTACTTAAGACTCTATAAATCCATTCCATTCTATCCATACATCCATCTGTTCATCTACAGACTGATCTCTTAATAAATAAACTCCTTAAACCAAATCAAAACAACCAAAAAAGCATCAGAAAAGCAAACCATTTGTGATGCATTCAAGTCACATGCAGGCAATCTTGCTGTAAACTGTCCCTTATCGGTGAAAAAATCTTGAAATGAAGGGGCAGAGATTTTGGATCGATTAACCTGTCAAAACAGCACAGGTTGGAGAAAAGAAATGCATATGGACAGGTAGATTTCCCTTGAAAATATTTAGTCTTTTTCAACATGTTAATGATCTTTAATTTCCGTCGTCTTCAAAACCGAGGCGTCCCTTTTCAGTGATGTACTATTCAGCTTCATACAGTTATTTGCACAGACAGTGTGAGAAAGAGATGTTCACGGATGACCTCTGAAGGGCACGTACTCACACTCTCTGTCACAACACATTGATTGGTTAACATCTGGATTACATAAAATAGTACAGTATTTAGTAAAGACAAGGCATATGTGCCAGTAGTGTCATCTAACAACTTCATTTGGTTTTTTCATTCTTTTTAAAAAGCTATTGACATTTATGATTACAGGCTAAAATGCAAAACCTGATGGCTCGTTGCAAACAATTTCACTACTCAGTAACTAGATCTACACTTTCTAATCACTGGTTGGCTCAATGCTGTTCACTGAAACAAAGAGGGTGCTTTCACAACAGCAAAGTGGGATGTTTGTGTGTGTGTGTGTGTGTGCACTGGTGTTTACATACACATGCAAGCACATAATGAATCCGTCAGACTCCCTTGTGCAGCAGATTTTATATTCAGAAGTGCAGTGACCCTCCTCTTTGTCCCCGACTGCATCTCACTCCCGTCTCTGTCGGAGCCTGTGAGTTTCAGCGCTCCTGACTGTCTTCGATCAGGGTCACGTATATGATGGGAACAAGTCCCTTGGTGTCACCCAGAGCACACAACAGCCAATCAGAGTCGGCCCTGCTGAGCACCTGCAGCACTTCACCTTTGTGGAAACTGAGCTGCCCTGGCTCTGTGGCGATATGATGGCATAACGCCTTCACTTGACTAAAAGAGACATTAAAAGAAAGAAAGAAATAATTAGTTGAGAACTGATCTGGTTAATTAATCAGGCATGGCTGCACTGCCTTTTCATTTACAAATAATTATATTAAATATGCTTACATTATTATAATTACATTAAATAAGCCAATTACGGGACTTTGTGAAGTAGCACTTACTAATCGAACATTCTATTTTTTAAACCAAATTCTGAGTCTAAAGAAACATGTCGTGCAGTGTATTATTTTGGCTTTTGTTTGTATTATACAAGAAATTGAAGATGACACCAATGGTGTAATATTTGCAATACTGTGCTTGGTCTTTATATTTAATCTTTATTATTTATCTTGATCTATTTAATCAACTATAACCACCTTTACATTACAAAGGCAGAACAGAATACAGAATAAGTGCTGATATACAGATGGCACATACAATCTGTGTATAGATGACTATTTGACAGCCTAAAACCTAAGCTTACTTAAAACTCTTTTGGCCTTGCCTTGCAAGCACTGGTTTTCTTCTGGAAGTGCAAAACTAGTCATTATGAGTAAGGTAACAACATTACCGTGGGGCTTGTCTCCATGTCGGGGGATTCTGTGTTTGTGCTTGTTCAGTTGGGCCAAGGTGGGATTCTTGGCTTTGAGACGTAAGAGATTGTTGCTCCGCTCTTTTCCCCACTCCAACAGACTGAGCCACCAGATCCAGCACAGAACGGTCGAGACTCAACCAACCAGACGGCAATCTGAGACAAACATGTAGCTAGAAAATTAGCTGCAAGTTTATACTAAAAATTCCTTCTGTAAAAAATGCTGTTAGTGTCTGGAATTCGAAGGACGCATTGTGAAAACAAAGCAACTGAGGTTTGGAAAAAAATACACATATGTATTTTGGACCAGATATATATTGTGATATATCTATAACTATAAGAGAATAGATAAATTCACACCACAAAGACAGAGGAATAATATCACTGAAGTCACATTCACAATGATGTTCTCCAGCTGAAAGATAAAAATATTGACAGCCAGTCAGAACTAACCTCCCATCTTACCTTAAAAAGCTTAAGCATTAAAATTCATAAACAACATAACTGAAGCATTACTTTAATAATAATAATAGGTGTTGTAAATGTAAATCCATGTCCTAGTCACATTTTCTTGGTTATATATACATTACTTAAACTATCAGAAAAATATTTTATATTTTTACATTAACAATGTAATCGATATTCTATAAGCCAAGGAGGAATACCATTACGTTTTTTACATTTATTCAAAAATAATCAACCTCAAGGCAGTAACAATTTCAACAATAAATTATATTTGTGAAATTTGTGAATTCTTTTTAATACTTAACTTTTAACTACTTTTTTTTAGATCATCAGTCATTAAAGCTCGGTAAATATTGGTTAATATAGAGACACTGAGATTTAAGCTGATTATTCACTAAAAAACACACAAATCATGTTATCAGGCCATTTCAAGTCTTATTTTGACGTTAAAAAAGCTGCTATATCTAAGTGCGTGAGTTGTTAACTTACTTTTATAAATTAGTTTTCCCATTATCACCATTATATTGCTCATTCAGACTGATTCCCGAACAAATGAACAGAAGAGATGGGATTTATTGCAAGTATTGCACTAATTTATTTATTGCACTAATTACAGGCGATCATAACCAGTGAAATCTCACATCACTTTCCATCTAAACTCACCATCGCTTTAGGGCTTTTGTGAAAACTCAATGGGCTCAGAAAAGGCAAGAGAGATGCAGACTTCTGCTGTAACATTACCTGCTTGGACATTGGACCGTGTTTCTTTGGAAAAACAAGTGATTTATACACTTTTTATTTTTGTACAACAAACTTTTTTTCTCATCCAATATTTTGAGGAGGCACTGGCTCCCTTGAGTTAAATATAGTCATGCAGACCAACTCACCTTTGTTTTCTGACTTGTTTCGGCTCACTCTTCTCCATCTTGCTTGTGTTTCCAGCTCCAAACAGCCGACCCCAGCGGAGCACCTGTGCCGACCCATCCTCCCCTGCTTCTGGATGAGCCTGAACCCCTTCACAGGCGTCCTGGCAGTCTGGCTGCTTCTCCTTGCTCTTCTTCAGCTCAGTGAGCACTGATTCCGGTGGACTCCCCATCCACGATGGCTTCCCCTTAGCGATCTTGTTTGGTTCTGACAATGCTGATTGGTGGAGGACCCCATTGCCTACACTATTAATATGGCTACTTCTGGTCTTACCATGTTCCATCTTTTCATCCATCTGCTGAACGGCCTCGGCTCCCTCAACCACACCTTCTCTTGGAGGTGGATGGCTTTGCCGGTGGTTCTCAACACCTCCTTTCCTCCTCTTTTCCCACTTCACAAATTTCGAGCCCTCAGTGGAGTTGTCGATGTAAACCTGTGAACTCTGCATCAGCTGGTACCACCAGCCAGCTTGTCGGTTTCTCTGTTTGGCTCCATCTCCATCTCTATCTTTCCTTTTCTCCTTCTCACAGTCTTCTCCTACTCCCTTCATCCTGCCACCACACCAACCACCGCCATCTATCTGTCCTCCATCACTCTTTCTCAAACACTCTTTGCCAACTCCAGCCTCCTTATCTCGCGATTCACGTTCCGTACTTTTCCGCCCATCTCGTTTCGTTTTTAATGTCACTCCCTCCATCCTAAGCCGGCTGTCCTCATCTCTCAAGATGAAGCTTTCTCTCTGAGGCAGCATTCCCAGTTCCTGTGCTCCGGACTCCAACATTCCAGAGCCTCGCATGAGCTGGAAGGTAGAGCGATCTGATTGGTCGAAGCCTTGGCGAGCAGAGCACAGCTGTTCTTTGTGTCTCACGTGTTCTTCCCCTTTCTGTAGTTGGTGTGGCTCAAATAGCAGGTCGAGGTCAAAGGGCAACAGTGAGAGCGGCTGAAGGAGGAGCAGCAACTCTTCAAACAGTGGCTGGCAGGCCCCTTGAGACAGGGGTAGGAAACCCCATGGGTGGTAGTGTGCTGCTATGATGTCTGGGGAACCATGCCAGAAGAAGAAACAGACAGATGGTGACACAAAAAATGATAACTATTACAATTATGCTGGCAATAGACTATGTGGAACCTAATAGTCTTGGCATCACTATTCCTCTGTTTACAGCCAAATACTCTTAAACAAGACACTGAACTTAGATGTTGACAAAGCAAGCATTGTCCTACCTTCATGTGTGTAAATGTGATTGAACCAGAATTCCAGAGATCGCAAGCTGAAAAACAGTGAAGGTGAGTGAGTGAAAGTAAAATGTAAATATCACCTCCTAGGTGTTGGGGACCCCCTGCTGAATACCCCTGGAAATCTGTTATGTAGTGAAATACTACAAGTGATTACTGTTTAATTGTTCTGATCTTAAGAAGAGGAGTGACCACAGCACAGAGTAAGACAGAAAGAGTTCAGCATGCTGCAGAATGCATAACTGAAACGAATGATCAAAGCGCTGTATCTCCGACTGTAATTTTAATAGGAGTAGAAAAGAGGAAGTTTGCACAGGAGCTGAGATGAGTACATCAAGGCCCATCAAAGCAAAACTGGAGCCTTTGATGACTTCTAAAGCCTTCTCAAAACACTGCTGAGTTTCAGACGGCAAGATTTGAAGTTTTTTTGTCAGACCTTGCTCGTTATAGTGTTAATAAAAATAATATGCCATCGATCGGTTCTAAACCTAGTGAGCTGCCTACCAAGACACAATTTTATGGCAACAAGGCTATGCCAAAATGGCAATATTTATTAAAAGTATTATATTAAAATCTAAAGCAATACTGTCTGCATGTATCCTTCAGATTAAGCATTCCCAAAATGCACTGCATTAAAAAATCATGTATATTCAAAATTTTATTAAATATAGCATTGCTAAAATGTTTTTTTTTTTCACAAATATTTGTCTGCGTGTTATTGTGCTTGCCAAATCTACGAAGGAATGCAAATTAAAAAATCCATTCTGATTTCATGCTGAAGCTTTAACAAGCACAAAATTATGAAAGCGACAAAAATGTGCTTTCATAAGCAGTATGAAGTTGAGCGTGATCAGAAAGAGTAAGAGCAGAGAGATGAAAAGAGAGCTTACTTTAGCAGGCCGAAGATGAAGGCATTGAGTCTCATACTGTGATTGGTCAGCTCACAATACTGACTGACTTTAGAAAACAGACTGTGCAAAACTCGTGTAGAGGGACCTAGGACAGAACGGATGAGCATAAATCATTTCCTTCATTATCATCCATACAATAATCCTCTAAATCATTCCTCTCATACCGAGTTGTGTGGAGGCCTCCACCACACTCCAGGGCTGGTTTTTGCGTTGTCCGATGATCAGGTCCAGTACATACGCTTTCAGGCCATCATGAAGTATCTCTCGAATGGCAGGACAGAGGTACTTCAGAATAAGGTGACCCACATTCGGACTTACAGAGCTATTGCCCAATTTGGCCTGTATAAGAGAGCAAAAGTGAACCAGAAATTACCGTAACGTTTTTACTGCCTTTAGTGAGACACTCAAACTCAAGTACACTGACTTTAACACTTATTTATTCATTATTTAATTTAATGTTGTACCTTTACTCCTGCATCCTGACTGGTGCCAAAATGAGCCACTATCAGATCCACTGCTGTGTTTATGGCCTTCACCAAACCTATTACATAAGGACACACAGAGGAGACAGAATAGAAAATATTTTATTATTCAATGCATCTGATTAAATACAACTCCAAATAATAGTAAACAAACACACGCTCTCTCTTGCTAATGCAGCTTAGAGGGTCTGATGGGAACAATCAATTTCTGTGGTGAGTGGAAAGCAAAAAGTGCTTGTTTGATCAATCTGGACATTGTTTAAACTGCAAAACAAGACAGAGAGGCAAATTCTGTTTTTTTTTTCATTTTTAATTCTGTTATCATTCATTTCACTTCATGCTGTTCTAAACCTGTATGACATTATTTCTTCTGTGTTTTTAAGAATGTTTACACTGCTCTTGTCCATACAACAAAAACAGGAACTGGCCTCCAAAGGCCAAAAAAAGATGCATAAATGTGCTGCCATATAGATTATTTAATATGTCCTAAGATATTCTTTGGCATCAGATCACGTTGAATATAGCACAATAATCTAGCATAATGATGCCAATGTGATGGCCAAAAGTTACATGATAATAATTAATGACTCAAAATCTGTAAGTGACTTTCAATAAAGTTTCTGATAAAGGAATGAATGTAAATCCAAATATAAAACTAGGATATTTCACCTCTAGCAAGAGTGAGGTTAACTTAATAACTCAAACACAAAAATGAACACATGGTGTGCCATTGTTAGCATAAATTAAATCACACACCTCTCTTCTGCAACAGGTCTATAGAAATGGATTTGTCAGTATTAGCATCAGGTGATAAGCAGAACTCCTCTGGGGGGCGCTCCGTCTGAGAGAAGTAATCAGGCAGGAAGTCACTGTAGCACTGAGGAAGTTGCCTCAATGACTGACCTATAAACAAAAACAACATCAGTCAGATAAATCCAAACATATACCAAAAACATAGACAAAACAAGCTGATGACAGACAAAAGATAAGGTCATAAACCCACTGACGTGTCTACTAACTACAAACAAAATGACCCCACCCAAGCCCCCTTTCCAGCTCATTCCCTTCAACCCTCATTAAGTGTTAGAAATGGGTTCAGCACCATTCAGTCTACCGAAGCCGAGCGGTTGATTGGTGGGAGGGAAATCAAACACATTGCGTCGCATGACACGAGTTCCGGGTCTCTTGGTTTCCAAAGCACAAGAGAAAGAATGAGGGCCGTCTTTACCACGCTCCACACCCAGAGGGTTCTTGCGCCTGTACTCTCTCCATTTCAAAGCCTGTGGGGAGAGGTGGTGCACTGGGGGGCCAAATGGATGGAAATGGGGACGGTTGCAAATGATGGACGCAATACGAAAAGAGAGAAAGAGGTATTGGTGAATGGACAGTAAGATGGAAAGATGTACATATAGAGGGAAAAGTAGCAAAAGGGAAAGAACAGTCAGAAGGGTAAGATAAAATGGTGAAAATGCCAAAATGATGCAATGCAAACCATGGGCAGAAGGGGAAGCAGCAGGGATAGAAAAGAGAAGTAGTTAGTAGTAGTTTAAGGACAGAAAAGCCAAGCTAAGTAAGACAGCTATGGCTTTGTTTAGATAGGCAGCCTATATACAATTTAGGGGTGTAACGGTACACAGTTACGATGGTTCAGTACGTACCTTTGTTTTAACATCACGGTTCACTATGGTTTTAGTACAGCTCTAAAAAGCTGAACAAATTGCTCTTTCTCTAAGTACATTTAATTATAATTAATATTTTCCTATGGATAATAATCGACCTAAACTAGGGAGCCCTTTTACATTACTGTGACCAAACTTAAGTTCAATTACTATTTATTTATGTCTATAATAATCAAAACTCAAATAAAAAGAAAAAAAATGTATGCATGTAAATTACACAAAGCAGATTTTAAATTATCTTTCTAAATTATAAAATTTAAATATATTGCTGAAATATAATAATTTAAACAGTGGCTGTTATAACATAAACGTACATTAAGAAATTAAAAAATCACTAACAGGTAAAGTAAAATATTAGTATAGTCTAATATTTTGAGAAATGCTGTTCTCTTGAATTAATTTCTCTCGGGAAGTAACAAGCTGTGGACACTGATGACTTGCTCGGCATAAATGAAATCCTACATGACATTTTGTTTACAAGTTGTTTTATTCACGTCTTTCAGGGTTTGAAACATTTATTGAGCGATTATAATGTATGAGATATTCATTCATGTTTATTTCACATTAAACTAGAAGTAAGGAGTAAGGATCTGTCACCCCGCATCATAGAGCACAAAAAAACAGCATTATTGAATGATTTGTTTGGCACACGCATACTGAACCGAAAGACATATTTCCGGTACGAATACGTGTAACGTTACACCCTGAAATATGATTCTATCCAACTCAAATCATAAGAAAAAAAATCATAGTTTTTGCAAAACCATTTTAATGTTTATTTTCATTGAAATCAGATAAAAAGATAATTAAGTCATTAATAAGGTCACAAGCTGTCTGAATGTTCTCGTTTTGGCTCCAAACCTACCATTAGGCTGTCGCGGTGTCACACATGCTGGTAAAACCTTCACTGGCTCTTCCTGTGATCCTAGAGGACTGAGTCCAGAGCTGGGAAGAGTCGGCAAATTACCACGGTGGAAACAGTGATTTCTAGTGGGCAATGCAGGCATCAGCTGACTCTGCTTCATCAGGGGAGGTGGAGGCGGTGTAGGAGGTTTAGGAGTCTCTGTAAGTGTGGTCATTCCGGGTGGGGTGTGCTCAGGCAGTAGACCTGCAGAGATGGGGCAAGAGAGGGAACGTGGCGGCTTTGGACCACCCGGGGTCGGAGTGCATGTGGAGCAGGTTCCAGAAGAGGTGGGTGCAACTTGGAGGCGAACTGGGGAGTAGCTGCCCAGTGGGGATGGCCGCACTGTTGTAGGTGTGTTGGAGGATCCGTGTGGTGGCATTCGGTCTTCTTCGGAATCATCTTCACCTCCCTCGGGTGCTGCTGCCACTCGACTCTGCATATGGCTGATGTATCCGTCCAGAAGAGGAAGGAGAGGCTTCGTCTGTGGTTTTCCAAACTGGTGCTGGAAAGTGAAAGGCTGAATGGGTAACGAGGTTGGACGTTGATCTTTGTTATAGCGAATTACAACTGGAGAGGAGTCCGTGGAGCTAGACAGGCCACCTACGGGGAGAAAGAAAAGAGACCGAGATGAGCACTGAGCGATGCAGAGAAAATAAGCCAGAACAAAAATATAAAGTTTAAACAAAAGAGTCTGTGGCAGAGTCTCATTTAATGTAGTAATGCAGGCATTAACAATATCTAAAGATGCATAAATCGTTATAAATGAAGCAAGTTATTTGATGTAAATTTAAACCAGAAAGCCTATGACAATCACAGCAATTTAAAACAGCTAGAATAAAACCCAGCAAGAACAACAGGCTCTAATTATGAAAGTGAAACAAAACCGTACATAAAACAAAAACGTTTTTCAAACCCATACCTTAAAACACTGCTACAAAAAAAAAAAATCACCAAAAGAGGTACATAAACAACCATGGTATTATGCCCAAAACAGCCTGTTCATGAAGCTCCTCTGTGTACACCTCTAGGTATGTGTTGCGTGTGCTCTGACAGCACACAGTGTGTGTGAAACGTCACTGGGCTATTGCGCAAGCTGTTTGCTCCACATGCCTGAGTACTCATATATAAGAGCCTTTGAACACTGTAGATCCCAGTCACAGTCAGCAGGGGCAGCACAGCATAGAGAAAACTAACATGCAGCCCAGTAACACTTGTTAACCTTTCTGTTAAGCAAACCCTGCCAATTTATTTTGCTTTGGCAAACCTCCAAACCTAAGTATTAGGTAACTTTACTTTACCATGCAACTCTTGCACTGCTTGTGCTACAGACATGAATGACACATAATGCAGCTGGAAGAATATTTGTTATTACTAATCTCATAATATTTAAGATTACCTGGTAGAGTCCTAGTGCTGGATGATATACCGGTTCAAACGATTATGCGGTTTGAATTAGGCACACGGTACAAAAAAATAAAAAATATATAAATGTTAACTGCATACACTTTCGCCTAATGGTTGGAGAACGTTTAGAACTATTAATAACAAACAACTTTAACTGGACTTATAAACCAACTGTAAACGGCCGTTAAACAGAAGATGAAAAAAGATGAGAAAAAACTATAGCAGGATGAACAAACTCACTTTACCAAGCGTGAAATATCGGAAGAAAATAAATACTGAATTGAAGGTTTATATGAATGTTTCTCTAAGATGAACTGACTGTTCTCAGAAAAGTTCAGTTCAGATGCTCTTTTCTTTCCATCTTACCTCCATATAAAGCATATTAATGTAGTATTTAAAAGTGCAGCTGTTTTGTTTACAGCAGTAACCAAGGAAACACTGTATCCTGCTGTTCCATAAGCGCCACCTGCTGTAAGAGAGTGAATCTGAGCTCTCATTCAACCTATTGGCTGTTTCATGCAGATGATTTATGTAGCGTCATTTCACAACATTCAGTCAGATCGTTCTGTTTTTACTTTCAATTTTTAAATAATGCAATCTAATTTACATCATAAACTGATCAAGTTACATGTAGCATCTCTGTTTGGATCGTGATTAAAATGCAACAGTTTCATGCGTTCTGATTCACATAAAGGAACAGTCAGGTCAAAAAAACCTGATAAACTGTGAAACAGTTAGAATCCTTAAAAAAAAAAAAAACTGATATGGATATTTGGTCAAACCGCCCAACACTATGGCTGACTATAAAAAGCCATAGACATAAATACAAGAATTTTTTAAAAGTTCCGTTATATGTAATTTACCATCATGTTGTTTCAAAACCACATAACATTTATTTCTCCAGAGAACATGGAAAGAAAAATGGGAGATTTTTTTTATTATCATTCCATGAAAGAATGTCATAGGGATATGAAATTACATGGTTTATTGTTGGGTCCAAACCATATGGTATTTTTTTTCTTTTGACTTAGAACAACCAAAAACATACTAGCAACACTCTAGCAACAACATTGTACTATAAAACAAACAAATCGTGTTGGGATAGTTAACCCAAAAATTTAAATGTTGTCATTAATTACTCACCCTCATGTCGTTCCAAGCCTGTAAGACCGTTGTTTATCTTCAGAACACAAATTAAGATATTTTTGATGCATTCTGAGAGCTCTCCGACCCTCCCATAGACAGTTGTTTTCATTCAAATCATGTATCTGCGAGGCGCAGCTGTCACAGAACAGCATACGCTGTGTTAACATTCAGTGGATTATTTTTTTTTTTGCATACAAAAGGTAAATCTCGTAGCTTTGTAAAATTATGGTTGAACCCCTGATGGATTATTTTACTGATCTCGTTACGTCTTGCTAAGTTTCTGGACGTTGATTGTGTGACATTACATTTACATACATTTATGGATTTAGCAGACTCTTTTATCCAAAGCGACTTACATTCCATTCAGGCAAACATTTTTTTACCTAACATGTGCTCCCTGGGAATTGAACCCACAACCTCGCACTTGATAACGCAGTGCTCTACCAGCCTCTGAGGCACAGGAACACATTGCTGTCTATGGGAGGTTAATTACATTGCTGTCTATGGGAGGGTCAAACAGCTCACAAAATTCATCAAAAATATCTTAATTTGTGTTCCTAAGATGAATGAAAGTCTTAAAGATTTGGAATGACAAGAGGATGAGTAATTAATGAAAATTTTCATTTTTGGGGGAACTATCCCTTTAAGGGCAATCACTAAGAATATTTAATAATCACTATCCATTGAATACACAGTCAAGAAGACTTCCACAATCCAACTAGGCTTCTGTGTGCCACGGTGAACAACAACATAATTCAAACACAAACTACTAAGTCAATCCACAAAATAAACCAACTTTTACAAATACTCAAAGGTCAACTTTCCTTTTAAATTTTATTTGAAGAAAAAAAACAACTTCCCCTTACCTTCTGCTTTAGTTCGAGTCTGTTTTCCCGCTCCCCCCGGTGATTCCCGCAGTGGTGTACTCCGCGATCTATGTGGAGAGGACAAATCACAGCTTCCTTGACTATGGCATCGAGTGAGCGGTGGCAAACTGTGGCTTTGACCCTGTGGAAGGTCTTCCAGGATAGGGGAGAACTCTCCAGATGAATGAGAGTGCATGGACGTGGCCTCCATCCCACCCTTCTGCGATGGTGACCCTCCAGTTCTCCTCTTATTTCTTGCAATTTCTGCAAAAGTGACACGTGGTGGAGGTGGCGGGCTCGGGGCTGCACTCTCACTGAGCCCAACAGGGCAGCTGAGCAAGCGCTCCAAGGATCCAAGACGAGGAGATACAGACTTGTCCAAGTTTCGATCGTAGCTACGAGAACGAGGTCGACTGCTCCCCGAAGCACCCACTGAACTACAGGCTGTCACAGGTGGGGAGATGTTAATATACACCTGCCCTTCAATCACCTTCTCATGAGTAGAGTCAATCTCACTTGGATCTTCATTCTGGCAAAAGAAAATGAAAATAATGTAAAGGATGTAGAAGTATAGAATGAGAGCTGGTTGTTTTATTTTGATTTGATATTTTAATTTACATTTTTTATGACTTAATAGCTTTTCATTAGACTCACAAACCCCTTGCAGTTCCTTCATAAACCACAGTGTGGGAAACCTTGACATAATGTAATGCTAAATCACTTTATGTTGTTAATAACAACAAATGGAATATATTCTTTGGATTTTATATTATCCTATCGAAATCAATTTGATAAACGAGTTAAGTAATCAAAAAGTACTCTGATTATATTACCTAGAATGAGTAATGTAATGGATTACAATTTGTGTCATGTGATTTGGAATCAATAACGGACTACAATTTATAAGTAATCTACCCAAATCTGAGAATGAGTGATGGTGCAAAATGCTAAATACAAGCTAACACAACATGAAGCAAATAATATAGCACCTCTGCATCTTCCTCTTCTTTCATTTGTTGGAATAGGTAGTACTCTGTCGGCTGAGTGGGACTTCCTTTGCTTTGCTCATCTGAGCAGCTTGTGACCGATGATCCCGCTGGACTGGGAGAGGACTGGGAAGAAAGGTCACATGTCACAAGCTTGTAGTAATTCTGTGTTGCTACAACCAAGCGAGCTTGGCTTTGAAGACACGAGGTGAGCTCATTGGCAGAAGTTTCAGCAGAGAACCGTGCCTCGCTTCCGAGAAGGTTGTGGTACGAGTTACAGTTGGCATCTAGTTCCAAAGCGGCACCTTGAGGCTGAGATACAGAAGAAGAATTGGCATGTTCTTGAGTGGCCAAAGGATGCCGGGGGGGTTCGATCGGGGAGGTGTGTAAGTCCAGGTAGAAAGCTCCATGTCCACTGCTACGTTCTGTTCCACCCATCCCAACAAGCTCAGACACAGAACAGCCACAGGATTGCTCGTTGGAAATGTTGTTATTGAGCAACTGTTTGGTCGGGACAACATTGTTCATCTTGTTGTAAATCGTGCTGAAGTTTACCGGCACTCCATCGGAGCTAATGCAGGAGGAATCACTGCCGTAGCCCAAGTGACACTCAGAAAACGATTGGTGAAAATGTTCAGGGTATGGCTGAGAAAGGCCGCAACAGGAGCAATGTGGTGCTGCGAGACTGGAACACTCTGAGCTTTCTCTGCCGCCCTGCATGGACTGGTCTTCATAATCATCATCCTCACCCCATTCTTGCTCACCACAGTCCATTGAAAGGGTAGAACCACTGCTTCCGTGGCGCCGATGACTATCTAATCTCAGCGTGTTCAGGCCTTCCATGTGAGTAGATAACACTAAAGTTCCACCTATTGTGTGGTCTCTGCTCTCTGCTTCCCCACTTGGCCCATTAGTGGTACTCCACTGTTTTTCTGTAGAGTCATGCAAGAGAAAACGTTCAGCGGTAAACCCAAGGTCATGCAGGTGAAACGGCGGCAAGTCTTCATTTCCAAGTGCTGCATTTGAGATGCCATGCGAATTACCATGCAGGTGAAAGGAGGAGTCTTCCAAATATCCATTCAGATTGTCTTCATCCTCCTCTTCATCTTCATCTTCAGTTTTGAGCAGAAAGGGGTTACGCCTCGAGTTCGGCCGTGTCTTCATCAGCAGGCCTTGAGCCTGATCTTCAGAATTGCTTGAGGTGAATGAGGAAGTGTCGCTTGCCATACTCCCTTCCCTCCCTCCTCTTCCATGTTTCTCTCCTCCCCTCATCCCTCCATTCCCAAAAGTGTCACTAGAGCTAAGGCTGCTGGCTGATGTCTGTATGAGGCTGCTGTACACCAAAGCCTCCCGCTGAAGAATGTCTCTCTCAGGTAGGGAGGTGGTCCGGCTCAATCCCAAATTCTCCGGGCAGCTGAAGGGATTACCGTTCCTTTTCAGTGGACTACCACAGCACTGTCTTGAGCTTGAAACCTGGCAGTGAACCAGCGGAATGTGGTGGACAATAAGAGTCTCCCCGGCTAGCTTTGGTGGACTGTTCATCTTCTCCTATTGTGGGTGAGGTTGAAGAATATTTGGATATTCGCAGAACGTGGTTTTCAAAAGGACTTTAGTTCACACGTCCAATGCCAATCCGGGGTTTTGGAAAGTGAGGAACATTAAAGAAAAGGTTAAAGAGGATCTCCTGGTGGAAGGTCAACATCTGGAAAAAATACAGGAGACAGGATTCAGTTTTGAATTATCTTCAGGTATCATGTAAGACATGAAGTTATCCAGTGTTCATGAGAGGAAAGAGCTTTTTAGTTATATCATTTTCAACAAAGACTGTTACATAACAAAAACATGATCTATGGGGACAAATCCTGAGTACCAAAAACAGACAGAAAACAACAACAAAGAATAATAAAGTAAATCCAGTTCACATGCCCCCTTATCTGCTCAGTCTACAGATGACAATGGAATAGAGATGGCATGATTCGCTGAAAAAAAACTTAAAATCAACTTAAATCTGACAAAGCACCTGTAATATGGTTTGCCGTAAATAGCACGTGAAGCAAAAAAGTAACATTAACTCTGAGTTTAAACTAAACTCATTTAATCTTTGTCAGTTTAAACATTTAAGAGCCAAAGGACGCGAGCTCATGCGCAGTGTGAAGATTTGTGAGTGCACTTAACCGAAGCGTGCAAACCCGTGCCTCAGAACACGCGCAAATATAAGCTCTCTCTGAAGTATTGTGTTTAAATGGACAAATTCGGACAAAAATTATCTCAAAATGCCTGTCTTGGTAAGTATCCTACAGCAGACATAGCCGGCTGAACGTAGGCCACTGTATCAGTGCATTCTCTTAAAGTGACAGTCTTTATATTAATCGAACAGCAACAACAAAGAAATCAATCACTGCTCTTGATTAAAAAGCTTTTGTAACTTAATTTATACAGTCCAATATGCAATGCTGTTTTACATTTGATTACTTTATTCAATTTCTGTACCTAAAAGCTAATGCTTGACCCCCCTAAACAAAAAAACTGAAAATCTGTTTATTTTTTGTATCTTTACTCTATTGTATTTATTTGTGCTTTTGCTTGTAGTTGGATACAATTTTCTTTTTTTATTATTATTAAAAAGTATAGGTTTTCCATAAACATAGCACATACCGAACCGTACCGAAACCGTGACTCTAAAACCGTGAAACAAACCGAAATGTGAAAAAGATGAACCGTGCCACCCCTGTAATGGAATCAGAATGTAGACAAGCTTTAAATAAACTGGTACATGGGTAAATACATGATTTAATTTATATTGTTTAATATTAAGGAAATACATTTAAACCAACACAAATATTCTTAAACATACATGAAGAAAACTAAGAATAAATGAATAGAGGTGCCTAATAATTACTTACATACTGACCTAGTGATTAGTTAACCAGGATCTTGAAAGCATGTTTTTTAAATCATTTTTATTAATATTTATATCAACCAAACACAGGGACTGTCAAGAGCATAATCATAAAACTACAAGAAAAAGAGAATAAATGGTGTGTGTGGCATCAGTATGTTTGCCAACAGTATACCACTTCAATGGTATTCCATAACTTCTCAGAGTAAAGGTAACTTCTTTTCACTCCTAAAAAAAAAATTATATTGGGGCCTTTACTGTAAAACTATTCATTATTATTTATCATTTAGAGATAAACACAGATTTCAATGGAGATGTTGAGGTCTAGATAAAACTACAGTATCTCGCTTTCTAACAGTGATCCTTTTTTATATTTTTTTGTATATTTTTGCGACTTTTAGTTATGTGGAGAAGAAATAGGACCAGAAATGATAGTGAATTTCAGGAAATGATGCAAGATGAACTCCATGTCACCTACACACACATTGTGGCAAGTATGTGCGAACCATTAGGCCACAGCTCTTATTTTGGTCAAAGTGATACTCAGTATACTTTTCCTGGTGTACCAATGGTGTTGGCTTCACTAGAGAGAGGAAGGGAGGAGTCACTGGTGGACGTTGACCTTATTTTAGACGGGCGGAAATCTTGAAGGAGGAAATGGCTGTGGGTCAGTGACCTATTGTTGGGTCTCAGAGTGGGCAGACAGCTACAGCAAAGAGTAATAGGACGTGCAAAGCCTGACAATGACCTGAAAGTCTCTTTATGTGTGTGTGTGCCAGTGTTGGTGATAGTTGTCCCACTGTAAGTCATAGTCACAGCACAAAATCATTGGGAAAATCCAGAATAGTGCCATTATAATCTAGCTATAGTTTCTAATTGCCTTAACATGGACATTATAAATTAGGCTATTAGCATTTATTTCACATGTGGAAGAACAGAAAAGGTCCAATACAGAGTGTTACTGGCAGGCTGCCATAAGTCTTGGGCCAACTGGGCCAGTGTTTATCACCATATTTTACATTTGTTGATCCTGCACACCTTTACATGCTTAATATCTTCTTTACTTCATCTTCGACCAAACTTACCGTATTAACCAAACCAAACTATACAGCAATGGAATATTTTTTTCCTTAAGTTGTTCTTGTAAGCACATTTAATATACTGCCAATAATTGATTATGTAAACAATATGGAAATTCTGTGCATTTTACTTTATCGGATAGGAGCCATATAACAACAAGAGGTCCTCTGCAAACATCACCTGTCAATGAGAAACCTCACTGAACTGTCTGCGTCCTCCTGCTGGCTTGCCAGATTAAACTCAGTTACGTAACACACATGTGTTCCTGCCAGTCTGTGTGTTTAAGAAAATATATTCTGAACCACATTACTTTAAAATATTTTCTTTTCAAATTACAAAATAAATAATTTTCAGAAGGACATTTGGAATGCTACTCTATTTACAAATTCTAAAAAAAATTAAAAAAGCACTGTTTGAACTTGGCATGAAAGAAAATTCACTCTGTTTACTAATGTGATTTATTTTATTGTGCATGATTAATTTGATTATACATTTAATTTGTTTTAATCAAAATGTTATCAACCTCGATCTTCCAATAAAATTACATACTTTTGATTGGTAACATAAGATGGACTTCTGGAAAGGGATACCCCAAAATGAACATTTTGTCATTAATCACTCACCCCCGTGTCGTTCCAAACCTTCAAAAGCTTCATTCATCTTCGGAACACAATTTAAGATATTTTGGATGAAAACCGGGAGGCTTGTGACTGTCCCATAGACTGCCAAGTAACTTACACTGTCAAGGTCCAGAAAAGTATGAAAAGCCTCGTCAGAACATCATTGGTCCAACCGTAACGTTATGAAGCACTGCAGATACTGTTTGTACGTGAAGAAAACAAAAATAACAACTTTTTTCAACAATTCATCTCCTCTGTGTCTGTCTGCATCACAGTCACAAGCCTCCCAGTTTTCATCGAAAATATATTAAATTGTGTTCCGAAGACAAACAAGGCTTTTATGTATTTGAAACGACATGGGGCTAAGAGTTTAATGACAAAATTTTCATTTTGGTGTGTAGTAAACTTTTAGATTTTTTAGTCTGCTTATTGACAGAAAACTCACATTTATCCACTCAACAACTGATGCAAAGAACCAAGTACCACACATTTTTTTAAATAATAGATTTACTCGGATGTATGTAAAAATATGAAAGAAAAGAACTGCAGCTACATCTGTTTCATCAAGAACATTTTCTTCAGGTCCCGAAAAACTACACTGATGAAAACACAGGATGTGGATGAGTTCCAATTCCAACTTGACATTGCTGGAGAAACACTGAAATGTATCCAAGACCTTAAATGAGTTCACACACTCTGAAGCATCTATTTCCAGTAATTCATGAGTCAGTTTAGCCTGACTTCATCTAATCAGTCACACACTACTGAGACATACTGAAGGGACCAACTAGTGATCATGTCTCACTGCTACATAACTACAGGCCATGACAGCCGCTACATTCCACAGACTGGGCATTTAGCTACAAGATCAGACGGACAGCTGCAGACAGACGGCATGCCTCTCACACATGCACAAACATAGAAAGCATTGGGTAAAAATCATTCAAACTGACTTTGCTTGTGCTATTTATTAAACAACTGAGTAGTCAATTTGGAATAGAATTCAGATAAAGGCTATTATGCAAATGTATATACAAAATTATTGACCTTCTTTCTTGTTACAGTAGAAGAGGAGACTGACTGACTGAACATAGTTTATTCGAAGCTGCAGAAAGTAGTTTGAATTACAGGCTGTGTTGACAAAACTATTGTCATTTGAAAACTTTAAAGGCTACTTTCAAAAAGCCATTTTGGCAACTTGAAATAAGATAACAATAGCCTGGAAATCTAAAGAAAAACAGGTCACAGTCAGAAAATGATTAGAGAAGAAAAGATAAAAAGGGTTTACTGGTTTCCATAATGTTTCTTCCCAGTGTGACTCATGTTTGAATGTCCCCCAAAAATAAAATAAAAAACATAATTGACGTCCAAGGTACTAAACACACACACACAAAATCGAACTTCTACAAAACCAGATAATAAGTAATAAACCAGTGGGTGAAAAATATTTTTTCATGTTCGCCTTTCTTCACCTGTCAGGATGAAAGTAACGTTAAACAACAAGTTACTGTACAACAAAACATGAAAAAGCCAGCCAGAGATTAAATACATAGTCATAGGCCTTCTACAATTACCAAATGACAACGTTACCCAACACACCTTCAATTATTACATGTAACTATGATTCCAGAAACAAACAAAAAAAAAATAATATAATTTCTACAGTAAGTTTTACTATTTTGCACTATCATGGTCAATTTTAGAAGCTTAAAATAAATAATAAGCTTCGAATTGAAATGACAACATCTCACAATAATCTATTGAACACAAGCACAAGTCTTAAGTCACTGGGGTATATTTGTATGGGTCAAGATTATCCATTTTTCTTTTATGCCAAAAATCATTAGGATATTAAGTAAAGATTATGTTACATTAAGATATATTAAAACTTAATTTTTGATTAGTAATATGCATTGGTAAGAATTAATTTGGACAACTTTAAAGGTGATTTTCTCAGTATTTGATATTTTTGCACCCTCAGATTCCAGATTTTCAAATACAAGATTCAAGATTTTTATTAAATAGTTGTCTCTCTCAGCCAAATATTGTCCGATCCTAATAAACCATACATCAATGTTTCTCAAATGGAGAAATTGACACTTCAGACTGGTTTTGTGGTCCAGTGTCACAAATGTTATATTCAGTGCTATTTCTCTACATTGAAATGATCAAACGACCACTATGGGGTCCAAAGAGTAACATTCTGCTATGGTCATAGTTACACAGTGTAAAGAAGAGCATGCAAAATGTTACACGCTCACTGTGTGTTTGTCGGGGTGTGTATTTTAACAATATTTATAAAAGAAAGTAGCGGACAATGCTGACAGTCATTGACATGTCAAAAAAGCATGTCTTTTGTTCTGTTTCGCCCGTGTTACAACATTTGTCACATTCGGTAATAAAATATTTATCTAAAATTTAAGTGGATTTGGTGTAATACGATAACGTGGTAGAGAATATATATATATAATTAAAGATAAACCATGGACTTGCTTACACAACTAGTTAATCAGTTAACCATATATAGTCTAAGATAAACAAAAGTAAATAGGTGGTATAATTGTCCAATGATAACCTTTATAGGAATGAGACCTAATAAAGCTTCAAATGTATTTTCATCTATTCTTCGAAACTACAATGACTCGCAAAGCATTTAATTAGAAAAATCATAGTAGGGGACAGAAAAGTAAGCCATATTGCAGAATCACTGTCAGAAATGACATATCAAATATGCATACGTGTACATTAACAGGCCTTTATGCGGCTTATTTTGGTGTTCGTCGGGGTTTTGTTTTTCTCCATTATTTTTAGCGTTCATATGATCATCTTTAAGTCCTGATGTTTTCAAGTGTTTATTCGTGAACCGCTGCTGTTGTGATCAATGCGCAAACACAGGCCTCCCTCCCTCCCTCCCTCCCTCGCGCACAGCGACATACTGTAACAGCAGCACTCCCTGGATCTGGATCTGGATCCGGGGCCTGTTTACTGTGTTTTAACCACGTGTGCATTCTTTTCTATTTTACATGCAATGCGCCATTGTAATGAAAGCAAGTCGAATCATAAATAAACAATGCAAGATCAACATCAAAACAAAAAAGCCTAACGTTACAGCCGGTCCATGACACGAATGTGTCTCTATTGGATCATGCTTTCTGGATGATTAAATCATTCTAAAGGCGTAGAAACCCACCTTTAAGATCTTTAAAACCACTATGTAGATATTAAATTGCGTAAAAACGGGCTTGATCGCGGATAACTGTGAATGCGCATACGTCTTCAGCGTCTGCATTTTACCATTATAAAACAATACGCATAAATGTCAAATAAGTTCATTCTCAGCAATCAACAAAATCACAGTTAAATCTGAAGCAGCAGTAGTGATGTAACATTTGCCAGCGGGTAGTCCCGTTAGCTTCCTCCACACAGTGTTTGCTAAATTCCCATTACATTCTAAAAGCAAAGACCTAGTTATACTCACGTTGACGCTAAATGTCATCTCCTTGATTCCCAGGTATCACGATGTCAAATCACGCTGAACGATCGCCACGTTTGGGTTGGTTTTGTGGTGGAGATGTTGAGCGCAACAGAGGCGCAGCGCTGGAGCGAGCGGCGCGACGTCAGACTGAAGCGCGCGCACCCTCACTGTGCGTCCTCTCACAATGCTGACTTCTGGCCATCTTTACGGTCATACACGGTCACAAATCACGTCTTTTGGGTCCAGATGAGCGGTTTTGCACACTGTGGTTTGGTAGCGTAAGGGTGGGAGGGGTGTCAGACTGTTGGACCCCTGTAAATGCAGCTCTTTGTTCTGTCTGCTCTCTGGTCATTAGAGATGCGTTTTCTCATTGTTCAGTCGAAGAATGCCTGCCTTTACTCTCAGACTCAGAGTTAAATAACTGGCGTGTCTCATGAAGGGTCTACGGGCCCATCTGTCTGGGGGGGGGGGGGGGGGGGGGCATCTATTTTAGCTATGATAGGGAAAACAGGGATTACAGTTGGGCATGCAATTTCAATGTCATTGTAAACATTTCAAAATGGCCTTTGCAAATTGACAAATGTTGCTAGGTTTTTTTTGTGTGTGTGGATGCAAATCAATAACCACAGATGTACAGTTTCTGTCCAAATATTTTTTTATATATATTTGTTCAATATATAAATCTAAATATATACATTTGTTAAAATATTTTTCAGGTTTATATGCTATTATATATATATATATATATATATATATATATGTGTGTGTGTGTGTGTGTTTGTGTGTGTGTGTGTCTGTGTGTGTGTGTAATTTCTTTTTTGTATATTCAGACTTATTTCTGTATATTCAGATTCACATTTACATATTCAGTTGCATTTATATTCAAACATAACTATATATTTAGATTCACTTCTATATAATTCAGACATGATATATTCAGAATTATAACTATTTATTCACAATTTACAATTATATATTTGTGTGTGTGTATACACATTCATACACACACACACATAGTTTATAAACAATCCCATTTTTGATATTTGGTGAATTGCATTATGTTGTAAGTGTTGTCTACTCTAAAGTATTCAAAATCTTTTTTTGGGCCTGTCCTTTCCTCATTCACTTCATTATATCACAAAAAGTCGCTAAAATATTCTTTGAAGTTTTATGTTCATACAATCATGCGTTTTTAACACCATTGACGTGAATAATTAATGGCAGAATTGTACTTTCAGGGTGAACTTACTACCATGTGTTGTAAGTTCTGACAAGACTTGAACAAACTTAGTTTTATACAATATAAAAGTTTTTAAAAAGTATTTTATTTGTACAAAAAATACAGGATTTGCATAGCTGTGACTGTCACAACTAGAGTATGAATAGGATGCATATTAGTATACCAAGAAATGTTGAATTAAAATGTTTTTCACTGTGCTCAAAATACACTTATAAGATACTCCTTAAACCATAAGAACTCCTTAAACTAACATTAATCTGTAAGACAAAGTCATATGCAAGGCACTCTAAGAGTAATATGTAATACTATGTATGTCTCCAGTTCGGTCTCCTCTAAACATAGATATAATGATGTCATGACATTAAAAATGGATTCTCTTTTGAAGGATGTGATGGTGGGATTTCAAATACTGAAACATTTGGAGGTCAAAACCCCTGTCCTAGTCCAAAGAAAAGCATAAATAGAAACAAAGCTGCAAAAATGTCTTGTTCTGGAAGCTGTGTAAAGATAAGTGTAAGATATGGGCTTGTTCTGGCTGTCAGTCACTGTAGCATATGCGACTCTGTGTCAACTTCCAATGCATCCCAAAATTAGCAGAGCGGCTGACTTTATTTTTAACAAGGTCCTTGATCACGTCACTCCCATCTTAACTATTTGAGGGCCATTTCAGCACTGTTCACACCAACAATGATAACTACAACAATACAGATATAGTTTTAAAAATCCTTTTAAATCTAAAAATGATGGGAAAAAATTAAATTAAATTGACAGCCAATCAGAATCCATCCTTCTTTAAAGAGCAGATAACAAAACATTAACACACACACTTATAATAAACAATGCATGGGTTACTAATTACTGTTATAGTTAACATTCTTAGTCTGAACAGACCTTTACTCATTTCATGCATTAATAAAGCTCTAATATGAGCTCTTAAAGGTACAGTAGGAAAAAAGCCCATTTATAGGGTTAGTTTACCCAAAAAAGAAAATTGTCGTTATTTACTTACCCTCATGTCGTTCCAAACCCGTTCTCTTCAGAACAGAAGTTATGATATTTTTGATTAAAGTTGAACCACACATAGTTGAATCACTGATTTGACATGCACTGTTACTGTGCACTGTGTCCGGGAACATTTCAGTTGCATTGCTCTCTATGACGGATCAGAAAGCTCTCGGATTTCATCTTAATTTGTGTTCCGAAGATGAATGAAGTTCTCATGGGTTTGGAACGAATTCAATTAATTACAGAATTTTTGTTTTTGGGTGAACTATCCCTTAATTCTAAAGGACCGAAAGAGGGAGGTAAAAGAAAACTAGGACTGTTTTGGTGCAAAAGAAAAAATTGATTAACAATATAACTGGAACTCAAAGGATAGGAAAATATGCTCGTTTGAGTTATGAAAGGACTATAAAATGTTGGGTGTGGTGCAAACTGAACTCAGAGTTCATGTCAAAAGGAGTTAGTGGACAAAGTACCTGGAAGAGGAAAAGAACAGGAAACAGTTCCTCTATGACATCACGTAAATGCCATTGTTTTTTGTTCTCTTGCATTCAAGTTTGTTTGTCGCTCCCTATGTAGTGATGACAGTAGAAAAGACAAATACTGTGTATACTCTCTGTCCTTCAGCATGACGGATAATTCAGTTTGTTCTTGCTGTAAACCACACTTGCATTTTGAGTGACAATTGTGTCTATGCACACTCAAAAAGATTTCGAACATTTAGGAATCAAGTCTTTTGTTCTTGGTGTGCGTATTTATTATATACGCATAATACAGCAGCTGTTCAACCACTGTAAACAGCATTTAAGGTTTTGATTCTAGCTCTTTGGTTCTAGGTTGCATCCTCAAAAGGAAGCGTCTTTAACTGCACGGAACATCTGTAGTGACGTTGGTTCTACTTTCTGTTTGGGGTTCTGTTCTCGCCCGACCGGGCTGTAACCCGCAGACCGACCTGTGGGCTTGAACCCAGGAGAGCGTCCAGTGGAAATCAAGCCCATGGAGCGAGCAGGTGCCTGTCGCCGCAGAAATCTGCCAGAGGTCACGAGGTCACCATAACCATGGGCGTGCGAGAAGGCGTAACCGGACCGTCGTGTGCTTCTTCGGGTGAGCCTGGCACGGCGTGGACGAGGAGCAGGCTCCTTCATCTGATGCACCTTACACCTCACCTGAATTTAACAATCAAAACAGAAATGTTCATTTTTGCACCTTCATCAATTTCAGCAAACACTTACTGTCTTTCTCTTTACTATATTATTCATTATACTACAATCCTTTTGATATTTCTATTGCTTATACAATTACAAGACCTTTTAATGTGCATACAGTACTTCCTCTCATTCTGTCTTCCTGTTTTTCTCTCAGCCACTCATTATGACTACATTAACATACACATCAAACTCCATTATAATTTGCCAACATTAGTATTGAGTCATGTTGACAGTGCAACCCAATTGCCTGATTCTGTGTGTTTGGTAATAAAATAGAATAAAAATAAAGTTTAAAATGAGAGAAATCATTGCATTCATTTTAAAGCACTATTCTGAATTCAGTTCAGCGTTTTTCATCTGCAGAAAAAAACCCCGACTTGCAGCATTAAGAATAAAATGCATCAGTGTATTTCTAGAGTCACAATGAGACAGAGACTTTTTAATTGAATTATAAAAAGAAATAAACTTGACCCTTTCCTTTTTGTGGTGGTGTCAGGCGGTTCACAAGGTGAAAAGTGTGAGTCCTAATTAAATTATCATTAAAAAAGGTGATGAAACTTGTTTGGATATAAAATTCTGAATACGACTGAAATCTGAATATAGACCTTAAATGGAATTTGATGTGCATATAAGCATAGTCAGTTACTGTCTATTCAGATTATGCTATTCTGCAAGTAAAAACAATCAGTAAAGTGAGGTTAAGTAACTCTATACCTTGTCATTGATTGTAGGACAGATCTGGCTGTAGAAGAACCGGTAAGCAGCCACAGGAAGCACACAGAGTATAGCTGTCAATGCAACAGTCAGCCAAACATTGGGCTGGTTAAGACAATTTCGGGCAGTTCCTGTAAGACACAACATACACACACTTCATACACTTCCTTTTCTTGAAAGTTAGTATGAAAAACAGCATGTGATATATCGTACACATTACAAATTATGGAATGCAACATGCAAAGCCCTGCTTACCTATGAATGCAAAAGAAGATGGACGTAACAGGAAAAGTCCATCAGTGTACATGGTGAAGGTCAAGATGAAGAACATTCCCAAACTACCCCACACGAAAAGATGGTTCACGACAGTCCAGTATGAGAGGTCCAGCCCCAACTGTCCGGAACATAGAGCAGAAATGAGACGGGAAAAGACTTCCAATCAGATGAATGGCACGCAGATCTGCAGATGTTAAACTGACCTGTACACACACAGTGACGGTGAGACAGGTTTGAGTAATCAGTGCGAATGACTGATAGTCTGCACCATCTTTGCCGTCGTCTCTCGCCGTGTCATATATGGCAGCGTAAGGCACAAAGAACAGCACTAGAGAGCTGTAACAGCTGTGAAGTGCACACATCATGAAAGCACGTTTACTGAAGTACTGACACAACTGCCCTGGGACATACAGCTGAGGGTACTCCAAACTCCAGCCAGCATTCACATCCTGGAGAAACAGAGAAAACAGTCATATTTCATTTCTAGCCATTAATATACAGTTGAAATGCTACAAGGCCTCATTCATCTTTTTAACACACAAGAGCATGGTGAATTGACACTATGTAATGTTCCTTGAAGGTTAATAATAAAAAAAAAAAGTCGGAATTCAGAATAATCAGAATTGCATTTGTTCGGACAGATATAAATTCATTTTACACACATAAAACCTACCTGGTCAAACAGACTCATTCCCAGAACAGGCAGGGCGGTGTATACCAAATTATACAAAGTGATGAAGCCTTCATCATACACTGTCTAGAAAGACCAAAAATTAGATTTACAGATAATTAGGTAAAGTAAGAAAAAAAAACGAGAGAAAAAAGAACAGTTTTCAGTTCTGCTGCACTTGGCTCACCTGAGCGGAAAAGCCGCAAAAAAATGCATACCAGAAGTGCACAAAAGTAAAGGTGAAGTTCTTATAGAAGAAGTAGCGCAGGAACTTGCACATGCGCAGGTACGACCAGCGGCCGTGCACCAGCAGGAGGCGCTGCAGGAAACGGAACTGAGCGAAAGAAAAGTCACTGGACAGCACTGCCTGCATCCCCTCCTGACCGCTGATGCCCACACCGATATGAGCCGCTGCAGGAGAAAGACCGTAAGATCAATAAATAAAATAAAAATAAAAATAAAATAAAGATTGAATAATGTGTCACATGGAACGAATATGTTAATAGCACAAACATTAGAACAGCAAAACAATCATAAACAATGAAATCACTTGTGGGAGTACACCAGCACAGACTGATGATGGTCTCAGAGCTACAATGTTATTTTAACTCTTAAACATGTTTAATAAAGCTAAAAGAAATAAATACAAATATTAAATAAATAAAAACTTGCACTTAAATATTTTTTTAATGATAATTAGATATGCTGCTTTGTAGCTGACTGAAATATGTTTCATTTGAAGCTGGGGTATATTTGTAGCAATAGCCAAAAAAAAAAGAAAACTTATATGGGTCAAATTTATTTATTTATTTATTTTTTATTGTTTTTTTATAATTAGGATATTAAGTAAAGATCATGTTAAATGAAGATATTTTTTCAAATTTCCTATTGTAAATATATCAAAACTTAATTTTTGATTAGTAATATGCATTGCTAAGAATTTATTTAAATAACTTTAAAGGTGATTAGTTGCAAATAGTTGTACCTCGGCCAAATATTACAAACCATACATCGATGGAAAAGCATATTTATACAGTTTTCAGATGATGTATAAATCTCAATTTTGAAAAATTGACACTTAAGAATGGTTTTTGGTCCATGGTCACACATGGCATATATATATAAAAGTTAAATATAAAAAATAAAAGCTTAATCAAAATATTAATACTTTAATTTAATACTAGAATAGTATACAAATAATACTAAAATAACACTGCATCGCTTTGAATAAGACTTTAAAGCAACAAATCTCCAAATGTGATTTAATATATAATATTTATAATTTTTGTACCTTTTAAAATGCCATTTTATATAATAGAGCAACACAAATAAGTTCATAAGAATGTTTATTTTAATATGCATCTATATTGTTGTCAAGCTGAATTCACCTTTAATCATGCTGACATCATTAGCTCCGTCTCCTATGGCTAGAGTGACTGCTTTCTTATATTTCTTGACCAGCTCCACCACCTGAGCTTTCTGCAGAGGAGTCACCCGACAACAGATGACTGTCCTGCACATGCAAGCCGTCCGTAAAAACTCCAGCTTCATGTTCCTCTCCAGAGCGAATGCCTAGGAACCCAAAGATCCCGCCAGGAAATAAAATGGTTTTACTTTCTGCAGCTACACCCATCTCAGCATCACATCCAGACATTAGGCAGAAGAAAGTAGACATCTCACCAGGCTGTGTCCATTTATCACCAGTCCGTAGTCTCCATTTACGATTTCATCCTGAACCACTTCAGGAGTATCACCCACGATAATCTCAGGAATAAGGAATTTGTCTTGTTCAGTATCTGGAGACATCTTTTGACGGGCATCCCTTTGCAAAAAAAGAGACCATTTAAATATAAACACAACAGAGATTCTGTGCAAACATACCTAGTAGCAGGAAAAAGCACATTATCTACATCTTTAAAATTTCCCTATAAAACACCCACCCAAATGTTGCCTTCTCCCATGTGATTTAGCACTCAATATACGATACATATTATGTCATCTGCATGAGATATATTACCTCAGTTCCTGCCTGACCTCCTCGGGTGAGTTAGCTGCAACAAAAAACACTTCGTTCATCTCCTCCCTCAGCAGGTTACATGAGTAGCCAATGTTCTCAGCGGTCTCTGTTAGAGACAGACAGACAGAAAGAAAGAAGAACGTTTTCAGAGGGCCATGCGGTAATTAATCATTAAAGGAACTTAATTAACAGTTCAGCCAACCGTGAACACACAAGAGCATGCTCACACACACACACACACACACACACACACACACACACACACATGCACACAGATGGCTAATCAGTACATTACATAATGATTATAAATGACACAAGCACTGCCCTCATCGTGATACATAACTGAATCATTGCACTTCCATAATGTAAATAGAAGTTTTTTAATGGCTTTTCATTTTTAGTTGCTTAATGCCTTTATTCCTCTCTTCAAAGCAGGAGATGAACAGCACAGAAAACGGGCAATGCAAACCCATCAGGTTTACTTACACTAAATCAGTACTGGGGATGTGATTAAGGGTCTCAAATAGCATGAATATATTTTAGAAATAAATAATGAAGCACACCTTGCTTGTCACCAGTGAGCACCCAGATTTTGATTTCGGCTTTGGCCAGCTGTTCAATGGTCTGAGCGACTCCATCCTGGAGTTTATCCTCTATTGCAGTGGCTCCTATTAACTACACAAAGAGGGACAGCATAAAAACACTTTAGCATAAAAAAACAGCTAATGCGTAAAGATTATAACCTCTAATTATGCTTTTGTGTGGTTTTGTTCATACCATCATGTCTTTCTCTATCTCCTCGTATAGTTTCTCCAGTTTCTCCTCCCGGTCCTCCAGAGCCACACTGGACTCATGGTGGCGCTGTTTCCACTCTGAAAAATATTCCTCATCCAGATCCTTGTATGCTAGAACAAGAGTTCTCAACCCCTCGCCAGCAAACTCCTACAGAGAATAAAAGATACTGAAAGAATGCACAATCAAATATATATTTAATGGGCAAGATTTAAAGTATATGAACTATAACTCCATGTAAGACATGCACTCCTATTGTGAGTAAATCTGTAGAGTTTCCTATTGAGATTCACTGCCTATGCAGACAGAAGACAGGAAGGCAGCTCACAAGGTTTTGGAACAGAGCTTATATTGTCTAAAATGTGTGAGACAGCATGTGAAGCTGTGAGAGAGAAACAGTTATTCTCTCTGTAGTCTCTGTAGGGCCCTCTGGTGTTGACTTACATTGAGATGCTCAGTAGTGACCTTCATCAGTTCGCTGCAGGAGGGATGTAGTCTCTCATATATGATGGTGTCTGCTCCTTTACAGTACAGGGAGAGCTTGCCCTCTGGATTACGAACTGAAAGGAAAATCACAAATATAAGACATATAAAATATACACAGTATGAGAAGAGCCATGGAGCCTTCTTAAAGCGACAGTTTACCTTAAAAAGACACGTTGCTTTTACACAGCAAATTTACTCACCACCAGGCCATCCGAGACATAGATTAGTTTGTTTCCTCATCTGAGCATCTGAAATTTAGCTTTACAGTGCTTGCTCACCAATCGGTCCATTGCAGTGAATGGGTGCCATCAGAATTAAATAAAAAAAAAGCTATAATCTACAAGTAATCAACATGACTCAAATTCCACGTGACAAAAAAATATGCATGTGTCATACATACAAAACAAATCCTTCATGAAATTGTTTTTACTTTAAACTATCACTTCTGGTCAAATAAATCAGTCCATAATCTGTAATAACAATACCTCCAGTCAAAAAGTAAATCACCCACTGTCTTCTCACCTCAAAACCCACCTATATATTTGTTTATTTATATAATATATTTGTTTCACTTGTAAACAGTCCTTGATCTCTATATATTTCTCTCCTGATTCAGATGAAATTACTTTCACTGAAGAATACCAATATCATGAATAGAGGACTCTTTTTTTTTTTTGGCCAGAAGCCTTGAATTTAAGTTTATTAAAAGGCCTTGATGATGGATTTGCTTATAACAAATGCACAGCTTTTTGCTTAATGGACCGGAGTTGCGTCAGATTATTGTGTTTTAACTTTCATTCTGACGGCACCCATTCATGCAAAGGATCCATTTGTCAGCAAATGATGCAATGCTAAATTACTGCCAATCTATTCTTATAAAGAAGCTCATCTACATCTTGGATGGCCTGAGGGTGAGTACATTTTCAAGTAATTCTCATTTCTGGGTAAACTGTTTGTTCAATCAACCGTGAGCATACCAATCACAGACATCCTTTTTCGCACATTGTTAAAATCCAGGATGGCTAGCAGCTCATAGCTCCTCTGAATCCCCATCTCCTCTATTGTCACTGTCTCAGGTGTGCGTGAGCGGAACACAAAGCCGAAATTACGCGCGGCCGTGACTAGAGCGCCCTCATCAGGAGACTGGGCCTGGTACACCAGATCACCTAAATTAAGAGTAAATAAATAAATTAATAAAAATAAAAAAAGTACACATACAGTAAAAGTGTAATGCATGTTTTACACAACCACTTACCCTGCTTTTTCTCTTCTGCCATGACAGTGTGACAGAGAGCGAGTAATCTGAAGAAAGCATGAGCTTCTGGAAGCTCCAGCTTTATAGCCTCTACCAGAGTATGATCGTAAAAGAAGAATTTCGGGTCCGCAAGCCGGTTAAAGGAGAAATCCACTGGTGTCATTTCCTATTACCAAAAGCAAACTCATTAACCCAGAAGACTCATTCAGATCCCTTTCGATTGTTTGAGACTTTGTTTCTCACCTCTGTGATCTCTAGCCTCTGTCCACTATAGTGGTCAATAACATCTCCTGTAGAGAAGAGAAAACACTCTTTTAAGTTCAAACAGTATCTGGCTGATTGATTGCTCCAGGGGAGTTTTATGTCTTGGTGATTATTTGAAATAATACAGGCCTATAAATATAATAAACAACTGATGCATGTGTGATTGGTCCTGACCATAAGATTTCCCATTAATGGAGCATTTGTTGAAGGTCATGATGTTCTGGGTGAGCGTGCCGGTTTTGTCTGAGAAGATGTATTTGATCTGACCGAGCTCTTCATTGAGCGTCGTGGTTCGAGCCTCAGCTGGTGTGTCAGTTCGTGCATGATACATGTTCCTGTCCCAGTTGATGTAGTAACTGTTTCCTAACCGAATTACTTCCATACTGCAATATAAAAACAGAGAATGAAAATAACATTCTTTTCTTAAATTAGTGCAAAAGTTGTCAGCATGACAATTTTAGTCAAAGGTTTTATTGAAACATTACAGCAGCATTACAGCCAAAGGACAAAAGATACCTAGAAATAATGCTGAATATTTCTTCTTTTTACAAGTTCTACAGTCCTAAAACAAGTCCTAAAACTCTGCTTTTCTCCATGTTTAAAAAAAAAAAAAAAAAAACATATACAGTGCATGAACAGACTCTACCTGACATATAATGAGATGGGCACCACAGTGTTGAGGATTATAATGTAAGACCAGAAAGTAAGGAACGCTGAAAGCGCTGTGTTCTCTTCCCGTGGAAGAAAGGCATTGAACTTTGACCCTGCGTGGTTTTCCCAAATCCCATTCCCCACAGCCAGAATAATACACATCAGAGCCAGAAGTCCAAAAATCTACAGAGATCAAACAGAGTTACCAACCATCTGTTTACTTTACATACTAACAAATGACATTAAATATCATATGAACAAATATAGACTTCAGTTAATATATTCAGTTAATTTTTCTTTTAATAGTTTATTACACTACTGTTCCAAAGATTATGGTCGTAAGATTTTTTTTAAAGAGGTCTCTCATGCTAAGGCTGCATTTAATTAGTCAGTGATATTATAAAAATTTAAAAGACCCGTTTTTGCATTATAATGCAAACCATTTCAAATTAAATTCATAAAACTGTATTTTCAGCATCATTACTCACATGATCCTTTAGAAATCATTCTAATATGCTGATATGGTGCTCAAAAGTCTGTTTGATATCAGTGTTGAAAGTTGCTTAATATTTTTTTAAGAGTAAAAGTGTTTAGGCGCTTTGGTTTATTTAATGCATGCTTGCTAAATAAAAATCATTATTAGGTCACAAATGCATACATATACTGTAGAAAGGTGAAGCTAATCTTGAGGTAAATAAATTAAAGACATTCAACTTACAAAGAGCACCAGTACATTCATGAGTCGATCGATACTTGTCCTCTTAAAGGTGCTTTTCCCACAGTTCTGCATCAGTTTAGTCTCTGGGCCTGAAGACATAACATATACATGAACCACGATACTTTTCATTCAGAACAAAAAAAACCCTAATGATTTCAATCATAAATCTAGAATATTGTTTATTTAAAAGTCGGTTTTTATCTAGTCTATTTAGTCTATGGGCTGGTGAGCCGTTTTACAGCCTCAAAAGCACACGTCACACACATTCTCCGCAGTAATAAAGAGGAATTGAACTGGGACACCAGACAGCTCCAGAGCACACACCACACATCGGCCTGAATTTATTACCTGCAAACAACACCAGGCCAAAACACCAGTCTGTGTTTCTGAGTGTGCAGCCTCTCAGCAGGACTCGCTCGTTGTCCAGAGAGTATTTCTGTGTGCCGAATGTCAGCGCGCCCGTAAAGCGATCCAGACGGTTGTTAGGAGGCTCACAGCACACCAACCCTGAAGAAAGCACAGAGAAGACCAGAGGAAAAATGTTATTGCTCAGAAGTTGAGAAGATTTGGGAGTTCAATTAAAACTTCTCGGGGTATGCAAGGATGGTAACTCTGCCTTCTCATATGCAATGCAGTGATGTGTTTGATAGCTAGGCACTGTGGAAAACTATATCAAGTATTGTTAAGTAACATTTTGGGGCATTCATACATAGTATATCTTCATAATCCAACAAAGGCAGAAATGTTGCAGATACCAGATATTTTCTAGCATTAAATGAAAATAAAAAATTCTGTTTCTGTAATAAAAAACAAATTCTAGATTAAGTTTGGAAATTAATTTAACTTAACTGACTATCCAATACAATACCCAGATATTTATAACACATAACACATTAAATTTTAGTGCCTTGCAATAATAAAATATCAGGAAAAAATTTTGGTTCAACTTTAGAGGTCGAAAACATCATTAATTTAGTCTTATCTATATTTAAAACCAGCTTAAGTTGACAAAGGCGAGACTGAACAGTATGAAATGCTGACTGTAAACCTTAAAGTGCTTGAGAAGCTGATGACGTGAAGCAATAAATAACAGTATCATCTGCATAAAGATGATATTTAATGTTAGGGATGTTATCACAAATACCATTTATGTATAACGAAAATAAAATAGGTCCCAAAACTGATCCTTGGGGGACACCCTTTGAAACTGACAGGAAATGACATACAGTCTTTCAAGACCACAGACTGTGTTCTACCTGATAGATAGTCAGCAAAACAATTTATAGCAGAATCAGACAGACCAACATTGGAAAGTCTTTTTAATAGGATGCCATGATAAACCATGATATTTGTACTTGCGGAACAAATTAGTTTACCATCTAAAACAGTAGTTATATTGCGAAGCACTTTCATTGCGGCTGTGTTGTTTTCTAAACCCGGACTGGAAGGGAGAGTGAATTTTATTTAATTCCAGATAAGTTTAAAATTTTTCATTCACTAGTTTCTGTAAAAGTTTAGATAAGGCCCAAAATTTAGATAGTGGCCTATAGTTATTTAAATGCAATGGGTCACCCCCTTTAAATATTTAATATATAAATGCTGTGTTATTACATTTATCCATCTCTGAGCAGCATACATATCTTGTAGCTATCCATCTACTGTTTTGTTTTTTTAATTCTGCTCTGTTTTTAATTTTGTTTTAAAACTCTTATAGGTTTGGAATAACGTGAGGGTAAGTAATTGATGACAACATTTTTGGTGAACTATCCCTTTAACTAGAGCAAGGAATTCTCTCTCTCTCTTTCTCTCTCCTCACCATTGAATGCAGCCAAAGACTCTAAAGAGTCTCCCATGTCTCCTGTTACAGTCAGAGACTGTTTAACCTTCAGGTTGGTTTCTCTGTGTGACAAAAAGCACAAACATAAAATCAGGCATTCAGTATTCCAACTTAATATATATATATATATATATATATATATATATATATATATATATATATATATATATATATATATATATATATATATATATATATATATATATATATATATATATATATATTCACACGGGATATTTCAGCTTCATTAAAACAACACAAAGTATTTAATATACATGCACGTACATTAAAACAACAATGCCTCTTTTCTGTTTCTTGTACTTACCCATCCAGCTCTGCAGTTTCAATGTACACCAAGTTGAGAGGTTCACTGCTGGACAACAGGAGCAAATCTGCCTGTGAGGATGATACAGAGAGACAAGGTGATGTTGATTTAATATCAACTTACATCTGATCCTAAATCATTAAGTAAAGATATACAGTTACATTACATTTAGCATAATCTAAATCTGTAAAATGCATTACTGTGACAAACTGGTTGTTCTCCAACTTTATGATGTCTCCCACTTGCACATTCATCCATTTCTCGCTTATCAGTCTATTTTGAAAGAAAGAGAACAAATTATGTCTAACGCATAAACAACATCATTCTGATTTCAACAAGTTGCAACACTCAGGGTGTGTGGGTCATGTGTTTCTATTTAACTCGACATAAATTATGAAAGCGCATTCTTGCTGAGCTTTATACTGACACATTTTACTGCAAATATGATGAAGGACCACCAAGAAAATTAATTCAAAAATAGAAATGTGAGGCATCATTCAAGCAGCCATTCCTTGTGTGTGTAATCTAGAGAACATCATGAGAACAGGTCAGAACAACAGGAAGAACCTTTTGATGCATTTACAGCTGCATCCTGTTGTGATTGATGTGTTTGTTTTGTAGTTTTAATTTAAATTTAAAATTCAAAGCATTCCTGGCTAACAGTCTGAGGAGAAGAACACTCACTAAATCCCACCTTTCAGTTTCAGGGCCAAGGTTTTGAGCTCTAGAAAGTGCATGCACATTACAATATGGAAAATGCACCTGGTTTGAGCTACAGAATAAACATAACTGAAACATTCAAGTCATGAACATATACCAAAATTAAGGTTGTATAAAAAAACATCTTGACTGCACACTGTTGAACCCACAATAGCTGTAACTGCATTTGGTGTCGTGAAATTATTAATGTTTTTAAAAGGTGTTTAGGTAAGAAGAGTGCCAAACAAAATTTGACAGCCACTCACTTTCCATTGATGAGCACATTCACTTTACGGTTATTCACCTGCCTGTCACTTCTGTGGCGATTCTGTCCGAGAGAAGAAAAAAAAACAATCTTTATTCAAATGCCAAGACGTTTTACATCCAGCTCATCCCAGTTTTTGGAAAGGCTAGACAGAGAGGACATGAGGAGTGCGATTCCCTAATTCCCTTCCACTCCCCTCAGCGGGAACATTAGGACTATTGTATTCCTGCTGAGGGTGAGGTGGCTCCTGTTAACTGTATCAAGTTTTCCAGTCCACCACTGACAAATTTTAGATCTGTGACCTTTTGCTTTACGATTTTCTGCTGCTCAGAGGAAAGCTTGCTTGATGACGCCTGTGTGCCGAAGTAAAGGGCATTTAAATTAGACGTGTACGGAGTATTGTAGTAAAAGCTGTCAGTCTCATTAACTAAATGTCAGTTTATTTCCATGATACTCCAGACCCAGATTTAGCTATGTTTTATAAAGTCTGGAGAACCTCTGGATCACATGGTGACAAAAGAAAATGATTGGTTGGGCAAAGCTATCCAGTACTACATGGTATAAAATAACCAACAAAATGTTGCAAACCTCCATGGCTTTCTTTTTACAGTAAAATACCATTTTCTTATGTTTGGTGGCTAAACAGTTTTTGTTCACATTGACTTTTATAGCTTGGGCAAACAATACAATCGAAGTCAATGGGATCAAAACTGCAAAATGTCTTCTTTTGAGTTCAGCAAAGGAAAGAAACTTAACAACATGAGGACGAGAAAATGTATGGGTGGACTATCCCTTTAAAGGAATAATTTGGCAAAAACAGTCTAATCGTAATCTGTTTCCTCTCAGGAGGGGAAAACGAAAGAAATACGAACAAAGAATGAATAGTTCCTTAGTATGTAGTCACATGTTTGTACTTACAATATCATCAATGGCATCTTTGGCTGCAGTCACTGTTAATACTAAGACGAGAGGGACGACAGTGGTGAACCAGGACAGAGAAGAAATAGCAGGAATAACCTACGAAACAATTTTTTTTAATGTGCTTTGAATGTGGAAACATGATATTAAAGGAATGGCAATAACATACATGTAGTTACTGTATTGTGAGCCAGAGACGTTACACAAATATGAATGTGAGAAGTCGTATATGACTGTGTGATTTGAGATAAAAAGAAAATAATTTATTGATGATATGATTATCGTCAGTTGTTGATCATGGAATTTTTAATTGCTATAGACACTCAATTAATTCACTAGTGTCTATGATCGCTGTACTTGCATGAATGGAAAGAGCTGGCCATGATGAGTGACAAAAATGGCTGATGTCAACTGACTTGCCTCAAAGTCAAAGCTAGTAAATGAAGTTACAGGGTCATTAGACGGTCTTTATTGTGCAAGAATTTAGTCATTTGGAATGTGTGGGGTGTGGGCTTGAAACGGGAAGTCAGGGTCACGTTAAAAACCCATTCTTTGCAATATGCATGACTAAAATAAATGTTTCAAATTGAGGAAACATCCTGAAAGAATTTCACTTCCTTTGAATTGGACAGACTTTGTATTCAAATCCCTGTACATGCATTTAGTTATTTTATAGGAACTAATGAAAACATATCAGTCTTACAACCTTTTGTTAGTGGTTCACTCAGTGAACTGTGATTTTACACACCTGTAGGATGAGCAGGAAGAGGAAGTAGGCATTAGCGATCCTCTGGAACTGCTCAAACAAGTTGAGAGGCAGAAAAGTGAAGGGGTTGTATTTGGAGGTCTTGATAGAATTGGTCTTGAGGGAGAAAAGATAAGTTAATAGTGTTGTTCAGATATCATGATGTGTTTTTTCTAAAGATTGCACATGCTGGAAGTCATTTCCCAATAGAATTATGTGTTTTTTTGTTATGTTTTTTAGTAGAAAGGTATCTAAAAATAACTGTAGTGTGTAAAGAGGAAACTGTCATGATGACACCTACAGTATGTCATCAGACAAAAAATGTATCTGAATTAGTGATTTTCTGTACATGTTCTGATTTTATACTCACAGCATATTTGAATGAGGAGTTATATTCTCTGTCATTTGCTCTGATCTTCCTCTCCACCTCTAGAAGAAAATATAGAGAGAAATTGTATATATGCTTTACAAATGTTAGGCTTAGTTAGGTTAGGTTCACTTCAGGTTCAATTCATATTTGAGTGATAAAAGACTTTGGTTTGATAGTGATTGTGCATCTACCGGTTTCTTTCTTCTTTGTACAGTCTAAGCCAAAGAATGACATGGCTACCCTTCTTCCTCTTCAAGGATTAATCATAATTTATCTGGAAAAAAGAGAACAAAACACTTTTTGGGAGTTGTTTTCCTTTCAGGAAGAGTGTGTAAACTGCTTAATGATGATGGTGATTTGAGATGATCTTTAAAGGGGGGGGGTGAAATGCTATTTCATGCATACTGAGTTTTTTACACTGTTAAAGAGTTGGATTCCCATGCTAAACATGGACAAAGTTTCAAAAATTAACTTGTACATTTGAAGGAGTATTTTTGTTCCAAAAAAACCTCTTCCGGTTTGTCACAAGTTTCGGAAAGTTTTTTTCGAGTATGGCTCTGTGTGACGTTAGATGGAGCGGAATTTCCTTATATGGGTCCTGAGGAACTTCTCCCGGAAGAGCGCACGCTCCCGTATAGCAGAGCACAGACTTCACTGATCAGAGCGAGAGCGTCGCGAAATGTCACAAAAGAAGTGTGTTTTTGGTTGCCAGGGCAAGACAACCCTGCACAGATTACCAAAAGAGAAACAGCATTAAGGGACCAGTGGATGGAGTTTATTTTTACAGAGCATCAACGGAGTTGTGCAAGTGTTTTTCTTTGTTCCCTGCATTTCGGATTGCACATTGTTTATTTCTTAAGGATAATGCAGTCCCAACGGAAAAGGGTCACGATAATGTGTTGGAACCACATGCGGTGAGTAAAACTGCTTCAAATATCTCTGTGTTGTTAACTTAGCTATCAGCGCGTAACCACATCAAGTAAACAACATGCGATGTTGTCATCAAACTGCACTTTCCACAGGCACAGCTTAAAAAAAAAAAAAAGTCGACATAAAGTGGAACTTAGTCATTTTCCAAAACCGCTAAGCAAATATATACAGTTTCAGTACATACCACATAGCATACCGCCTTTGCTGATGCTGCTCTTGTTAAATTTCAGCCTCTGGATCTGTGTCACAGCTTCCACATGCTCTCAACTCAAAAGCCTACTGGCGCTCGTGATTCTTTAGCTCCGCCCACACGTCATGCCTCTATGCGCTCGTGTTTTTCCGGGACTATCTTTCTCTTATAAATATAATAAAAATAAAGACTTTTTGGAGTTATGAAGGATGCAGTACTACTCTATAGGTACTCAAGATTAACAGGATATTGAGTGAACACGAGCATTTCACCCCCCCTTTAAGCACTTTTTAATGGATAAATGCAACCGGGGCACACCATGTATGCAAAAAGAACACACTAATACAAAAGAAAATGTAATATTAAATAAAATATTAAATATAAAAGAACATTCCCCAAACTTTTAAAAGGTAGTATATTTACACATAGACACACCACACACACATTTCAAGTTGAGGAAACAGCTCTTATGAAACCCGCCCATCGGATGATTCCAGAGTGACCTCAGCACAAGAGTTAATAATAGAAACCACATGTGTGTGTTTTAAATGTACAGCACACATGCTAGAGCACCTCTGGAAGGGCTGTTTTCCACTGCGGACACAGCGTGGTTATGCTATCCACATCACTGGAAAAAAACGAGTCATTTTGAAAACCAGAAATAAACATTTAAGGAGTTACAAATCAGTACATGTCCTACTCGAGTTTAACTGGAAGCCTTATAGGGATATAATTACCCAAAAGTGTGAATTCTGTCATCATTTACTCATTTACATGAATGCAGTTTGAAATCTGTGTGACTTGATGACTTGAGATTCAAGGAGCATAAAATGAGATTTTAACTGAATGTTCAAGCTGCTCACTTCCATTCAATGCTAGCAGACAGTACTGAATAGACCAGATAAAGCACTGTAAATGTATCATTAAATTAGGCCACATGACAATTATTTGAGAACTATTTCAGAAAAGGAAAAAAGGAAAAATAAATTCTTCATAAAAAGCCATCATATAACTACTTTCATTGGCCTTTTTGGTGCTTTTTTAAATCCTTTTTGAGGTCTGAATGCCCAATTTCATTGTATTCTTTCAATGTATGGAAAAAACTAAACAAAACAAAGGTTTTATCATTCGTCATATTTTTGATTCTACATTTCATTGTAATCTGTATAATCAACATACACTGTAAAACCTAATTTGCAATGGAATGCATAAGACCTTTCCCAATCTAATTGTCAGTAATGATTTACACAAAAAAAAAAAAAAATAAATAAATGACAGCATGTACTGAGACAGAGACAACACCCAAGCCAAATGTGCAAATGTTGTGAAGTTAATTCTGCACAACAGCACAACATGCAGGGAGTGATTTACAGGGAAACGGACAGAAATAAGGGGTCACTGGGTGAAAACAGTGAAAGTGGTTGAAAAAAAGAAAGAGATGAGTCCAATTAAACCACAGAAACAAATACAGGGGGTTCTGATAGTGTGCTAAATGACAAGGCACAGGCCACAACATGCACACATAAAAACCACAAATGCAAGCATATGTTTGCAATCACACATGCTACAGGAACACCTCGCACTGCAAACCTCACTGTACAGCAAAACTAAGAAGTAGTCATTGTAAACAAGTATTGAAACTGCCATTTTAATAAATAAAAAATACATATACATTTACTTTACATATGCAGGATGTGCTTACTGAAGTAAGGTTTGAGCAGAAGAGAAGAAAGGCAGACACAAAATCCAACCACAAAAAGAAAGAGGCAAAACTTTCAGGTTTAGTAAACACATACTATAAATCAGCCCCTCTTAATCTTTCCTTCCAATTCCAATTACATTTTTGAAAACTATTAATCGAGGTTGTGGAATTGCTAATTGAATTTTAATTTAAAGAAGAAAAATGAAGTAAAAATGCTTGAAATGGAGTAATTTTATGTCCATCATTTTAATTTCCATTTCAGGTTCCTGTGGGTTGTGCTTATTTAATTAAAAATCAATTTCAAAGGTGATTAAAAATGGTGAACATATGCATATAAATTCTAAATAGAAAAAATAAATAGTAATAGGCACACATCAACTATCCTGTAAAAATTCAAAGCAGCAATACTCTGAGCTTCCTCTCTTTGGAAGGAAAAAACAACGACTGGCAATTTTACAAACTAGAGTCTAGAAGTCAAGTGGCAGTCATTTGTGAGTTTTCTGAGGGGCTATTGTGTGCACTCTCGTTTTCCACATTTAACACAAAGCCAACAATATTTTTTTTTTTATATACTGTGCTTTCTTACGTTTCTGTGAAATGTGATTACAACACCATCCAAGTTTTGTAAAAAAAAACACAAAAAAAACAAAAGGCAAAGGAGTGTGTACACATGCGTGCCTGACTTCCATCTGAGTAAATTCAAGTTAAACAAAAGTAGTAAGATCCGGTCTCCTGAAGAGCTTTGTGTGTCTCAGAATACCCTACATGCCTGTGTGTGTGCTGGCATGCTCTGGTCAATATTGTTTCACACCACTTCAGATAATTTACAGTGCCCTGAGGGGTATTTTTAAAAGCCTAAGACTGTAAGCTGGGCCATAGACATCATAACAGAATCAAAAGAGCATGCAAATGAATGAATGAATGAATGAATGAATGAAAAGTTAAGTGTCACATGCTATTACTTTTAATAAATGTTGGTTTTAATCACAAAAACCAGATAAATAATAGGACAAGTTATGAGGGTGTGAAAACACAGACACTAAAACCACTTGATTTGAAAGTGGTTTTGAATGTAGGGCAGTTTCTTTGACGAAGGGGTTCTTTAGAATCCCACTGAAGACAAAGGTAAATGTCACTGTGTTTCTACAGTCAGTGTATCTATATATCATATCATATATATTAATGTAATGTAATCTAATCAATCCAGAGTAACAGTATAAACCCTGAATGCAAAAACACGAACAGTGCAACTGAAACTCAGTCTGGTTAATTTTGAGGGAATGGAGAAAAACATTGTGATTAACTGCTGAAACATCACACAATAGAAGGAAGTGCTAATGACAAACAAGTGAACACTTGTACAATCCAGCGTCTGTACAGACTGTGGGAAAGCCAAAAGATTAGCAAGTGCAAGTATACAAGCACAACACTGTAACATCAAAAAGTGTGAATGTTACCATACACTAAACTATCAATATAATATACAACATTCAAACTGATCACTGAACTGTCAAGTGTTTCAGTCTGGAGTCTTTTATTGCAACACGCAGCTTGTGTTGTTTAGATCAAGCATCTCAGGACATTATAAAACATGCAGAGACTTGCAGCAGGATTCCTCAGAAATGCAGTAATTGCCTAGTAGTGAGTAAAACAGTTTGGAGATGACAGCAGAACAGTGCTGGGAGAAACGACCGTTTGTCAAGTTTGGCAAGACGTGTGTAAATTAAAGCAGTCCAACTACAGCTACATTTTAAATTTATGCATTTAGCAGACGCTTTTATCCAAAGCAATTTTATGCAAAACTATTTTCTCATATCATGTGTTCCCTGGGTTTCGAACCCACAACCTTGCGCTTGTTAATGCTCTACCACTTGAGCTACAGGAACACAAATTTTAATTAATAGTATTATTAAATTAAATTGAAAAAAATATTTTATTGTATTTTAATAGTGATTAGTTACAATACAAGCTACTAACAAAAGTTAGCCTAGCAAACAACAAAACTGTTAATAGGCAAATATTTTATAATTATCATATCAAAACTGAATCATAGCTTTTAATCAAACATTATTATGAATGAATGAATTGATATCTATGAGAGTGATCAAACTTTAACAGATACAGTTATACAGCTAAAAGTAAAACAAATGAGGTGAATATTTCACTATAAGATAATATATTTTTGTAATGACAGAATCCATAAATATTTTACTCTAATTATTTTACAATAAGAATATTAATTGTTATATTGTATGTTGTTTTGGTAGTGGTGGTGGTGGTGGGGGGGGACTAAACTACTCTAGTTAACATTTCTCTCAGAGGAACTGTTTACTTTAGCCGCATTCATTGTGTAAGTTGCTATTTAGCACATAATTAGGAAAGGCATTGCAAAAATTCATTAAAAAAAACTTTACACTCACTTTTTCTGTTGGTGAAGCTGGAAAACGAAAGATTCACGCAAAGATTTAGATCAAAATCTAAACAAAAGTAACGTTAATCCACTGCGTCTTCAGCTGCTCAGATGTCAGGAGTAAATGACAACTGCTATGTTCATTATTACGTCCAACAACAGAACACCTCAATCGCTCAGGAGTCATTATTATCTATATCTGCTCTGGCGGACTGATGACCGTCACTCAGGGCGGCACTAAGGTAAGACGCCAGTACACTCTGTGCTGAAACAATACTGTCAATCAAACTATCGTGGTAGGGGCCTGTCTTTGTGATGGCACAAAGACAGATATCTGAGATCGGCTCAATTTGAGAAAGGGGAAAGATTTTAGTATATATAACAAAACTGAAAAAAACCCCGGGTGGATTTTTCTCAATATAGGGTGGTTGTGTACACACACTGCCAACACACATTTCAGTACAAACAACTTGTAAAAGAGCATGTAGCATCCGATGACCCCTTTAAAGTTCAATCTTAAAGTAACCTCCATACAAATATTTGGGTTTAGATGTTTTCTTTCCAAACTTGGCTACCAAAATATTTACTTGAAAATTTTTTTCTATTAGTTATAAAAGCATCATGTAACGCGCAAGAGATTAATACAGGTCTGGAACATAATTTACACTTCTGCATTTATCAAAGTGTCCCTCAGATATGCAAACCAAGCAAAACTCATCCACAGAGTTTCAGGCGGTCTGATAGGTTCAACCTGAATCAGGTCAACAGAGACAAAGGTATAGCTGAGACTAAGATGGGCAACTTTCCCTGCAGTTTACATATTAAATGTCTAGCGAAGGAATTTTATCATTAACTGGTGCTTTTCCAAGCATACAGAGACTGGGACAGTACAGGAAGCTCTTAAGAACCTCTAGTTATACATTAAAAGCCAACACCATCATCTCTTCCAAACTCTACTCTACTAAATGTCTGTGGAGTGAGCTGAAGGCAACAAAACATGAAGTATGCTGCTGTTGCGGTGGGATTTCATCATCATTCCCCCGCTTCAGGAAACATGCTGACTAAGTCAATCAGAAGCGGGGCATCATGGGAAGAGAGTCATAGGATGGGCAGCACAAGCTAAAGATTAATAAAGGTTAAACATCTCACTGGAGATACACGACTGAGTCTATACAGTAGATGTGTGAAGTGAATTAGTAAAATGTCCCATCGTGCAATGCTTGGCATTTATTGCCCTGTGATGGAGATCTGACTAATGAGTTTCAAGTTTCAAGTACTTTTTTCTTAGCAATTTCTGTGTGGCTGCTTATTAATCCGGGTCAAAATAGGAGTTTTAAAAACTAGTCTGACCAATTTGCAGTCAAAAAGTCCAATGGATAAGAAAACAAGGTTATTCTTTAGTATAGGGTTCAATTCACACTAATAACTAGTTGCTTATTAGCATGTCTATTATTAACATATTGGCTGTTTATTAGTGCTTATAAAGTACATATAATGCATGACATCCATAATCCTACCCAATACCCTAAACTTAACTACTGTACATTATAAACTATTAATAAGCAGCAAATAAGGAGTTAATTGAGGCAAAAGTCAAAGTTAATGGTTAGTTAATAGTGAGAATTGGACCCTAAAATAAAGTGTGACAGAAAACAATAACCTCTTCTTAACAGGCTTCATGGTTTGAGTTATTTCAAATGGTAAAAAAAGAAAGAAAACTAACATGTGAAAGTTTAACGCTCAGAAGACATAATCATGCACCACAGTATAGGGATAACAATGATTGCCTAACCAAGCATAACTTATAATAAGATGTCTCACAAGTTGTGGCATGTTGCTGTCCTTCTTCTATTGTTTTTGTTAATATTAGTTTATTCCTCACTTTTTGTTATCCTTGCTAGCAGCTCATCACATTGCAATAGGATTTAAGGAACTCAGCTACTTCTGTTTTATCTGATTTTAATGAAAACCTCTCATGAGATTTAACCATTGATCATCTAAACTAAACTTACTTGTCTAATTGCATTACACTTTTTTTAGTAGCCTTAAATGAGCTTGCTTGCATTTTAACTCCAGTCAATTAGCATAATCTCATCTCATGTTTAGTAAAGGCATTAAAGCGATAAATCACAATGAAAATGGAAAATCTATAAGACAAGAGCTGATGAATAATTCAGCCAATCCTTACAAATGGCACTCAGGTACAGCAAAAGGAGGAGAGGCCTCTCATTTTACCAGATAAAGGCATGTCATGTCTAATGACCTTTTCATTATTTATCCATTAACAATAACAGCCTGTCAGAGAGATAATCATATCTGATCAGACAGAGCCTGCTGTGTGTTGTCACTGCATTATTTATCTGCTGTATTTGACCACGAGTTATATGGGCCACCAGAGGAACTCGGGGTCACGCTACAGTCACAGACATCCTACACATGACAAACTCCTGACCCTGAGGACAACCAGACTTCAGAAACAAGTCTGGAGAATATATGCTACAGTACAAGACAAACATTTGAGTTTTGAAGTCTGTAATCAACAGTACTAAATATAAAATACAAAAACAAGCAACAATGATCCTACACAGATGTACAGTTATACCCTGGTCTTTCAAAGAGCCCAAAACACAAACAATTGTATATCCTTTTAAAAGGTAGATATTAATATACACTACCATTCAAAACTTTGTTTTTGAAAGAAGTCTCTTTTGCTTTTAGAGTGTAGGATCATTGTTGCTTGTTTTTTTATTTTATGTTTAGTACTGTTAATTACAGACTTCTTAAAAAAAATAAAATTATATATATATATATATCCAGGTTTGAGTTTCACAGGATGCTTTAGAGATGATTAGAATTTGATAATTTGATGCTAAAGCATTTTTTTTAAATATATAAATTATATATACAGTGTATATATATATATAATACCATTATTATTATTATTTCATTTCTGTATTTATATTATAAAATCCCTAGAGACTCCCCACTAAACAGGCACACAAGTCAGTTTGAGGTGTAGTACACTACAATATCTGCCAAAATTACAATGCTTTCAGTGAATTATATAAGATTTCAAACATTGAATCTTGTGTTATAAAAATTTATCAAATGAAAATATTCATTAAAGTATTCATAAACTTTTTTTTTTTTGTCACAAAATAAAAGAACAGCATTAGTTCTCACCTGGTGTTCAAGTAACTTCAGGAGAGCCAGTTTCTCTGACAGCAGGCCGGTTAGAAATGTTGTACAGTCCAACAGAATGCCAACTTCAAAACCTCTCAACTTTTCTCAACGAAAACAAAAACCAAAAACTCGTCCTCAGTGTATTTCGTGAACCACCCACCCCTTTTTTTTAAGACTGCTGACAGACGAGAAAAAAACTTTCATTCTCACACCCACAATTTTACTTCCTGTGTTTTCCAGGACAGTCTGACGAATCCCCCTCTACTGACCTTGACCCCTCGCTGCACCCCTTATCTTTACCCTCAGGATTCTTACCGTAAATGTCCAACGGTGACATGGTATTGTGTGTAGGTCTAGCACTTCTTTCTCCAGCCAGAGATCGCTAAAATCAGCCAAACAGTCTCCTCCTCTTTGTCTTGCCCTCTTTTCTCCTCCTCCTTTCTCTGGCTTCTCAGTCTTCCATCAGCTCTCACCATACGTTGATGGGAAACAGGGAGTGCAGGCATCCAGCCTAGAGAGAGAGAGAGAGACCCCACAACACACACACTAGATAAACAAGGAAGAGGGGCGGCAACTTGCAGTGATCTCTTCTGTTTCTCTTTCTAGCTCCACTCCAGTGATAGTTAATCTGAGATAACATTTACTCTTGGTTTTCCTGTGTTATGAACTCACACTGTCAAACTTTTAAGATCTCTATACATCTCTCAGTCTCTCTCTCTCTCTCTCTCACACACACACACACAAACACACCCACTTACTAACTAAGTATCGATTTCCTGCACACCAAAAGGGAAGCTACCCTTTTTTTCCCCCATTCCTCTAACAACTGACAAAGTACAGCACAACTAAGCATGTTCACTGTGACTACAAGGCCATACGCGTTCACTTTATACGTTTACTTGACCATCTAATATATATATATATATATATATATATATCATATTTTGCTCACTTCTTTGTCCCCAAACTATAAACAAGTATTTAAGCATAAATTTAGGTAGAAAGCTAACACAGGCCAGTGACGTATTTCCATCCTGTAAGTGAACAATCATTATAATAGTCCTGATACAGCACTGCTCAAAAATGCTTGCAACATATTTCATGAGGAAATGGCTATAGGTAACTTTATTATAAACCCATTAAAAAAAAAAAGGTTAATCATACTATTCTAACCTATTAAACACTCATGAGCATAGTAACGCACACACACACACACACACACACACACAGAGAGAGAGAGAGAGAGAGAGAGATAGAGAGAGAGAGAGAGAGAGAGAGAGAGAGAGAACTTACTGTCATTAAACACTTTCCATGTAAATAGCTTGACTTCAGATGTGAAAAATTATATGCCACAATATTAATTCACCCACTTTTAAATATATGTTATCCACCTCAAAGTACACCAACATTAAATGCAAATAACTGATCCACAATATACAGAAACAAACAAGTCTTACCACTGATTTTAAAACAGGTGACCTTTTTAAAGGCAGAGGTCAAGGAGTGAAATGGCCGGGTGGTTTTGAACAAGCTGTGCACAGATCAGATTCCTCTAGAGGAACTTCAAAGAGATAAGGAACATTTAAAATGACATGTTTCTGCTGCTAAATGCTAAAAACAAAGGGAGAGAGGAAATGCTTTAAGAGGAACAACCGTAGTCATATAGAAAGTTAGAAAGAGTGAGTGTAGGCTTTACAACCATGCTTCCAAATGCACATCAGAAAGAAGATCAGAGACACACGTTAATTCATAAATAATTTATAAATAAATTAGGATCTCTTCCATAGCTTGAAATACATAAATAGCTTTCCACATATTGACAAAACATAAATAAACATATGACCAAAAGCTGGAATCTACAGTAAATACATGCACGTGTAGTAGTCTACTTCACAGACTGTGTTAACAGTTGTGCATATATTACAGACAAAACAAACCATGACTCCATTACACCTCAAAAAAGAGAGCATACAAACTACTTGGCACAAGGTAAACAAAGTTTCATACAGTACATCCCTTCTTATTTTCTGGCACTACTGGTTGGTCTATATTTGTCTTTATTTATCAGTTTTGAGACTTGGGGGGCTTGTCATGATCTTTGGAGCAGTCAGACTATTAGAAATGTCTTTAAAGGTAGACAAAGGTGATAAATGTATTAAAGGTACCACAGATAAGATTTCAAGAACACAGTAAAGGACAAGACCAATAGAGAAAAATATGTCTAAATGTGCATATCTGGGCCTGCCTGTCAATCAAAGAATAGGCAGCCAATGCAAATTAATCTTGTTAGACCACTCCCCCTGCTAGAAGACTCCTCCCATTCAGAAGGCCACAAAGAACATGTTGAATGAGCCCTTAGACTCATGTTTGGCAAAACTCTTGTATCTTCTCACTTTTTTATTTTTTTTTGTAATGTCATTAATACCTTTCATTACAATGTGCTTTAAATAACGGTGAAGTGCTCAGTAAAATGTATAGTGTTCTGCTTTTCTCTTCTCAGAGGGCTCCCACACATTTCAACCAATACATTTCAATGACTATTCAAGCGGTTTGATAAACTAGCTAATATTGTAAACATTGTTGCAAAGAATTCAGAGATTGCACTTACAAATACCAATATCTAGCCAACAAATCATTTTAGGTTAGACTTTTTTTATTTTTATTTTCATAGCTTCCCCAGTCATTTGAATACCTATATAATGTTTGTTAAAAAGAAAAAGTGCAAATTGCAAATAAATTTCTAGCCAACAAAATATTTCAGTGCTGACCAGTTTTGTTTAGTTTTTTTTAATTTGCACAACTTTTCCAGTCATTTTATTAGATCATTTTCACAATGCTCTCCCAAATACCAATTTCTAGCCAACAAAATATTTTAGCGCTGGCTTTTTAAGATTTGTTAATATTTCCATTAATTGCTTCACTTCTTTCTAGTTTCTAGATTTCTGATTAAATATCTCAGCACTGATTTTTTTTTATTTTTAATTTTACATTTCCATGACTTTCCATGCCTGGAAAACAACATGTGAAATTTCCCTGACATTTCCAGATTTTCCATGACGATAAGAACGCTTTTCTCAATGCTATCACTCATTTTGAGAGTTATTGGCCATAATGTAGAGTGATGCAAAGCCAGTCAGACAGTTAAGTGTCTCTTAAGGCTTTGAATAAACATACGCAATTTTATAAACAGTGTAGGTCCTTGTGTGATTGGTCTGTGAACGCTTGTCTGAAGTCTACTCTGAAGTCTGAAGTCTCTCTGTTTAAATCAGTCTGCTTTAATGACAAACTGATGAGGTCAGTCTTGAGTTTCATCTTCACCTCCCCTCTTCAGCAGGTCTGGTCTCAGACTTTAGTTTGACAAACTCTTTGGCAACCTCATCAGTCGAGCGCTGCGAGAGGATTCGTAGTGCGGTGGTCCCGGTTTCATCAGTGTTGATGCGTGGACCCAAGGGGCACCAGCACACGCAGCTTTTCCGGTCTGCTACGTCTCTCAGCTGCAGTACTGCGATCCCAACCACTCGATCCGCACGACCGAAACAATAATCCTTCACCGTTATCTGAATCTCATAGCAGTCCAGACTCACGCCTTTACCCAACACACTGATTGAAATAAAGAAGGGACACAATACACATACACATCTCAGAAATGTTTTTTTATATTTATACAGTATATTTGTAACCGCTTATAAGTATTAGTATCATTCTTATAGAAAATGCTGGTATTTCAAAGCACATAATTTACAGATGAGTAGACCCGTTTTTACTCACAACTGAAAGGCCTCGTTGTACTTCGCAGTCCAGCTGTTGTTTTTCGATTTGGTTGTGAATTTTCGTTTCTTCTCTGTAAGCTGTGGGCCGACCAGGTTAACATCCACAAATGGACGAAACATCCCTGAGGTCTGCCATTTCATGTCGTTTACTGCGATCACTGGAAGAGAGAGAGATAAAGAGTTTATAAAAAGACACCAGGGGAGGTTGGTTTTGACATTAAGACTCATCAGACACTTAAATGCATGGATAAGAGTCCTAAATTTAGCTGTTCTTTGCTGTGGTGCTCTCACCTCGGACGCTGAGTTTCTGCTCAGTGTTTCCAGCTGGAGGCGACAAATCCAGCTGAATCACCGCTTCCCCAATCGGCCGCTCAACCCCAGAGCCTGTCAATCAAACCACTTCATTTCACAAACACTGTAGATCCAACAGATTACAATCATATATATGTAGTGTTCACACTTAATACTGTGAGTGTGGGTAAAAATATGGAATTCTAAGGAACGGGTTTGAATGAAATGCTATAAATGTGTCATTACATAAGATAATATTTAATGAACAACCAAGTAATAAGCAGTGTATTTGTTGGAAGAGAAATGCAATCTTTTTATAAAATGCTAAAAATATCAAAAGGCATCAGAGATTCCAATTTTGAAAACATATTTTTGAAAATTGTATATACAGTATATATATATATATATATATATATATATATATATATATATATATATATATATATATATATATATATGCATTCACAAAAAATACATACATATGTTAACACACTACTGTTCAATATGTTACAAAGGCTTTGTATTACAAACAAATGTTGTTCTTTTAAACATGAAATTTTTTTATTAAAAAACAACACTAAGAATAATAAGCAATATTTACTGAGCAGCAAAAATGCATATTACAATGATTTCTGAAGGATAAGGTTATTAATGCACCTATTTAAAAAAAAAAAAAAAATGATATTACACAATATTGCTATTTTACTGTTTTTGGCGAAATTATCACAGCCTTTTAAACACAGGATACTAAAAAAACTACTTACTTAACCCTTAACTTTTGACTGTATGTATGTATGTATGTATGTATACTTTAATTTATTGTATATTTTTTTATTATTTATTACTTTATTCCATTTTCCCCATCATTTCCTATTTTCCTCTATTTAATTCAGAAGAGAGAGAGACGAACGAATCTTTAGCCCACCTCTGTCGGGTCGAACACTCTCCTTGGGGGTGATCCTGATGCCCATACCATTTTGAACTGCAAGAAGAAATGTTTCATTCTCAAATATCTGAGTCTCGCAAAACGTCAACTAATTTATACAGATTGTGTGGCCAGGGTTAATAAAGACAGCCACTGAAGGTGATCGAGTGTATGTATCTCACCCTGAGCATGTTGTGTTGTCACAAACGCCTTGATAAGAGCATCTGTGGTCTGTGTATATAGGGAGAGAGCATAACGCAGCGACGACAGCTCAGGGCTCTTCTCCAAGTACATTTTCTTTAAACCATTTCCACCAGCATGGAAGAAGAGCTACCCAGTAGCAGGTTAGAGAGAGAGAAAGAGAGAGAGAGAGAAAATTAGCATGCATTTCCTTCTGCAAAAGGTGCTACAGTTCACAGTAACTTATTTTGTCTGACCACAATATTACGTGTGAGAAGTCTGTGGCGAGCAGCTTGCTCAGACTCTTTCAGTTTCTCTCTCCTACCCACACACTATAATGACGCACCGATCCCAAGAACCCAAACACTTAGTGTGCAATGTGTTGACTTGATGAGAGAGTTTAGTTTTTAAGCAGACACTCGACACTTTAAGCACCAACACACCTTGATTGAATCCAGCGCTGCCTCCAGGATCACACACTGCCTCGGTGACAAGCTCTTTGGCTCCACCCCTCCCTATATTGAGAGAGAAGGATTAGCCACACCCATTACCTTAAGCTATAGATTATACGTGTTTATGGTTAATACCTTTAGTTTGGACAGTTCCTTAGCAGCAGTAAGAAGCTGAGCTCCCTGTAATTATAATAATAAAAAAAATATTTCAAACGTCTGCCTAACAGCATTGGGTGAAAACTATTATATTATTAACCTTCTAAATGTCAAAAGTATGTTATAACATTGTACTTCGCTACATTTTAAAACACATTACTTACGGAGGGAAAAAATTAATAAATAAATAAAAATCGCTGCATGGAAACTACTGCACTACTAGCAGATAATAAGCCTAAATGATTAGATTAGCTGGATCAGAAGTGTTTAATTAGGGTAATATCTAAACTTTTTTTTTTTATATCTAAAGAGTTTGACACCCTTGCCCTGTCCCATTTTTGCCTCGCTCCCACTGTTAAAATGTAACTAAGTACATTTTAAATGAGCTACTTTTTACTTTTACTTGAGTAGATTTTTACACTGGTACTTTTACTTGTACTTAAGTAAAATTTCATTAAAGTAATGGCACTTTTAGATGAGTAGAATATTTTTGTACTCTGCCTAGACATTTTATTTTAATAACTTGCCATAAGCAGTGCAGATGCAACTTAAAAAAGCCTGTAGAAATTGCAGTCTAAGAAATCAGACAAGTTACCACCAGTTAGAAAATGGCTTCTAAAAAAACGTGAAAAATGTAAAAAAATAAATTAGATATTTACAAAAAAAATAAATTAGATGTTTACAAAATAAACTAAAAAAATAAAATAAAATAAATGTAAAACTAAAATAAAATAAATGTAGAAATCAAATAAAATTTTCATTTTGAGGAAATAATTTTCATTATCAATTTTTTATTTTTTTTGCAAATGCAAAATTCTACGATAAAATACATTTAAAATAAGATCCGAAAAAATTAAAGCACGCAATAAATAAATAAAGAAATACCAAAAGGAAAAGTGAGGAAAATGAGAAAAAGCTATGGAACTATTGTTTTCATGATTGTTTGTGTCTGTCACTTCTGAATGCTTGATAGTATACTAACACTGACAACTGAAATAATAATAATAATAATAATAATAATAGTAATGAGCATTGACAATGACCACTTTGTTCCAGTAAAAGAGCATACATGCTGTTCTGAGACCAAGGACAGAGAACCATAGTACTGTTGTCTAACACTAAACATCATGTACATGTGTCCTGTAAAATAGCTCACTATACTGTCGCTGCTCTGAGGTAGCACAATCGTTTTCTCCATGCAGATCAGAACCGTCCTCCAGAGGTCCTTTAGCACACGCTTCAACACAGTCTTGTCACAGATGTCCGCAAAGATGCTGAGGCTGCAACACACATTGCAAACAGACATGTGACATGTGACAGTCGGGGGAATCTCCCTGGGGAATTCATGACTGATGACACTTCACTTCTCTCATACCAAGTGTGCCAAGAAACAGAAATAGGCACATATTAGTGTGACCCGTCCCTTAGTGTGGCAAAATTGACAACTGGTCTTAAAGGCTACTAAAGGAAGTTGAGCTGAACTGACTTTGTGTCGAGGAACTCCATAAGCGGCCGCAGAGCGTTGTCTGCATCAGCCTCCGCTGTGTTACGTGTGTTCTGATTCAGAGGTCCCTTAATCTGATACAGGATCTCCGCCATCTGCCGCACGCATGCATTCACACGGGCCTGGAAACTGTGCACAAACAGAAAGAGAGAAAGAGAGGGAGATAGGAATGAAAAAAATTAAAGATTCAAAAAGATTCCAACAAGCAAGACCACAGTGACAATGAAACTGCTTCCAAAATACTTGTTTCTGTAGTGCAAAGCTTATACTTTATTCATTTATAGTTTATGTTGATAAATGCATGCAAAATGCATCAAAATAAAATAAACAGAATAAAATATTTTTTGAATAAAACTAAAAACAAATAATAATAATAATAATAATAATAATAATAATAATAGTGATTTTATGACAGAACTATAATAGCAAAGGTGATATTTAAAAGCAGAATACTTAGAAACATTGCAATAATCATATTAAGTTTAAATTCAGGCTCAGAAAATTAAGTTTACCTCTTGGCAAACATGCCACTCAGGTTTTCCAGGACAGAATTAAGCTTCCCTTGCAGGTCATTGAGGATATCTGCAGCCTCCGAGTCGAGCTGTTGAGAGTCACACACACACACACACACACACACACACGGGATGAAGTGTTAGTTTAATAGAAAATATTGAACTTAAACTAGTAGGCAGAGGCGCGGAGAGGCAAGGGAAATATTTAAGGGGAGGTGGGTCACCGTGTCTGTTTGTCATGGTTCTGCAAGTGCATCAGCAAATTGGAAACTTTCTCTATTAAAGCCCCTTTTTCAACGGTAAGAAAAATCTTCCGCAATATATCTGTCAGATCCGACAACATCTTAATTAAAACAGGTGTAAAAATACCAAAACAGAGTGGAGAAATTATGCTTTCATTCCAATAATAAAAGCTTGAAAAATGTGTTCATTCAGTTTAACGCTGCTGAGAAAGGACTATTAAAACATCGCACAGCATCGACAGCAAAGAATGTAGATTTGGTTCAGGGTGGTAGAACAGAGAAAACTTATCAGAAGATTTTGTTTGCTTTCTGTCTTCTAGCCTATGGCTATTCAAAGACAGAAAGCACCAATAAGATTTTAAAAACCCCAACTAGTGTTTTGACACTTGAACCACTATGTGAACGCCATTGTGATAAATTATTAAACCAAGTGCTATCTATTATATCAAAGAGAGGTTTCACATCCAAGCTTTTTAAGCAAACGTTGACAAATATATTAGTTTATTTCTGATGTATTTTTAGATTTAAGATTCAGTGGAAATTGTTACATTTTGAATTGTGGCTTATGTCAAACATTGCCAGAGGCCAATGAACGGATCATAAATGCATGTTTGCCTGAACGTCTATTTGCACGATGCCATCACAGCGATAGGGAAAGTCTCAGGAAGAGGAAAGAGATTGCCAACATGACACAGTCTCACTCACACACACATACACCCGTGATGATTATCGCACCTTTTTTGTGTTGACTGTTGCCTCTTTCTACCAAAGGACAGAGTGAAAATAACACAGAAACAAAAGAAAAGGCACAGAGAAAAATGATACAGCTGAGCAAAACCTCGATATATATAGATTTATAGAATTGAGATAAATACAGGAATGTTCAAATTTCAAATGCATAAGTAACACCACACACCTCTTTTCCCTCATCTTTGGGCTGAAGAATAAAATAATAACAAACAGAATAAATAAAAATGTCTGACAGATCAGATGTGAGGTCTAATCTACTCTCTCGTCTAAGGTCACATTCACATAATCAGTGTTTGGCATTGACAACTGCATTGATTCATCACAAGTTTAATAACTGGAGTCCAGTAGCACTAGCGATCTGAAAGCTCCTGATGCCACGCCCCCTAACACGGCTCATTCAAAAAAATAAAAAGTTTAAATATGACTCTATTTTTGTTCATTTTATCAGGATCGTGCATGTTCAAAATCATTTTATTCATGAATGCACAGCATGATCCAAATATGTAGTTTAATGCTTTTTGTTCTGTACAGTACATAGTCTATGCGTCTGTCACATGACCAAATTAAAGACCAAAAAAAAAAATACAAATAATTATAATTTGGTCGCATTACAATGATTTTCTAATTCAGAGTCTGATGAAAGATTGTATATGTGGTGTGTGAGGAATATGGCTATTGAAAATATAACATTTTACATTAACTACACAAAATGACTTAAATGAGGATTTGTTTATTTAAAGATCCAAGTCATTAAAATGATCCAAACTTCCAAAATAAGTAGCAAAGTTGACCAAACTTCAGTCAAAAGCCTGGTGACACAAGACTACTTTAAATTACTCATAAAACATAAAACATAATGAGTGTTCTAGACTTATGCTCTAGAAAAGCAAAAAAGTTTAATAAGCATCTGTTACTGTGTTTACCAAAACAATGACTGTTTATTCACTGACAACAGCTAAATCATATAATCTGCCTAAGGCACATCATTATTTAGGCTTTGAATTATGGGTAATTGTTTTATGTCACATCAGGGCACAAGAATCCTATTCCACCTAAAAACAAGAGTCTGACAATGAGGTACTGGAGCCCTGGGGACAAGATCCCAGCCAAACAGCACACATCCCTCCTTCCCATCAGATGTTATACACACACTTGCTCCTCACACTAATGAGACCTTGTTCTATCATGTTTGAGAAAGCTCCACACACACACACACACCCACATGCGTGCATCAGCTTATTACCTCAGCTCCATCACCCACCTCTGTGGTCGTGTTCTCATCCTTGAGACAGAGAAACAAAATTACATTCAATATCACACAGAGTCCAGTTGATCCAGAGACTATGGGGCAACACTACCACAGAGAAACAGCGTGTGTGTGTGTGTGTGTGTGTGTGTGTGTGTGTGTGTACACAAACCTCCTTCTCTTTGTCCTTCTTTTCCCCCTGATATCAGAACATGGAAACAAACACATGAATCAAAGAAACATACACAAATCAACACACAAGATAGAAACTATAGGCACTTACAAGCTAAATCTAAATGAACACATATAATGATGCATTATTCAATACATTGAGGGATATAAATTCAGACATTTGCTAATTTAGTTTTTATAGCTTAACATTAAAATCATGAAGATGATCCCAAACCTGGGGCAGATGCAAAAACATGTTTACATGTTTAATGACTATGTAAAATATACATAACTATAACTATAAACATATCTGTAATGATTAGTAAATAAAATAAAAATGTGCTGCTTAATATTTTGTGGTAACAATGATACATTTCTTCAGGTTAAATTGTTGATTTTTTGTAACATTATGAATGTCTTTACTGTCTCTTTTGATTAATTCAGTGTGAATAAACTTATATGTTAGTGTGTTGTGTGTATATTTATGTATTTTTTTTAATATTGTCAAAAGAGTTACATCTCTGTTACACTATAATATCGTTTCAATTGAAAGAAACTATAAATTCCGATTTAAAAATTCCGCCCAACTGGCCTACAGATTATGAAAAAGTTGGTTTCAAATGTATCTTATAAACGGAATTCCAAAGTCTCGCTTATTTGTAACAAATATATAATATATGTTAGTGTGTGTATTGTAGAAACCTATATTGTACAGCAGCTTTGCAACGATTTGTATCATGTAAAGCACTATACAAATAAACTTGAATTGAATTAAATAAAACGATCAATAAAACATTAGCAAAAACATGCCACTGGGGACCATATGCATGTGTATGTCCTGTGGGTGGCATCTTAATCCAGGGGTCGAACTCAAACTTTTCACTTCAAAATAATGAAGCTGCTTTCTTTCACACAATTTTTTAATTGCTTAAGGCTTTTAGTACTAGTATTACAAAATACTGTAAGTGCACACACCTTTTCTTTCTTAGCAACAGACTGCAGAAAGAAAGAATGAACAAAAAGACAATAAGAATGAAAGCCAGCTAAGAAAAGTTTTAAGAGCTCCTAAAGGCAAATATGCACATAGATGAACTCAAACAGCACAATATCTTTCACACACAGAACTGAAGGGAAGGAAAGAAGAATATAGATAAATAATTCTACCAGGTAATAAGAGGAAGTCCCTAAATATTTGATTCATCTGCTCAAAGTGTCTGATACGACGACACTGACTGCTTCACTACGACTGTCATACATCAAACTAAAGCATTTAGCTCACACAAACCCACCTTCTGCCTGACAAGCTGGAGATGCATGCAGATGAAAGAGAGATGGTAAAAACACAGTCAATAACAGATGGATGAATGGCAGGGGGTGATGAGGGTGACAGAGAGAAGGAAGCTGTAACTCTGAACAGGAGCAGCCGAATGCTCGAGGGCCATTCACATACTGTAGGATGCGCTTGTGCATTAAAAACAGCTACACTGAGCGGATTGAAAAATTGGCCTAACCACGACAACCAGAACACAAAACTGCTGTGCGATCAGCAAACTGATGTGTAATATACAGAAACCAACCGACTAGATGTTGAAATACGTCTCAGCAGGTTAGGTTTTATTGTTCCAGCTGGTTAGGACAGGCTGATTTTATCACCTGCTTTAAAACTGACATTCACCAACATTCATGCATATTATAAAAATTTTTTGGTAACACTTTAGAATAATGGTCCATTAGTTAATGTTAGTTAATTTATTAACTAACATGAACAAACAATGAACAATACATTTATTACTGTATTTATTCATCTTTGTTAATGTTAGTTAATGGAAATACAGTTATTCATTGTTAGTTCATGCTAATTCACAGTGCATTTACTAATGTTAACAAGCACAACTTTTGATTTGAATATGCATTAGTAAATGTTGAAATTAACATCAACTAAGATTAATAAATGCTGTAGAAGGATTGTTCTTGCTTAGATCATGTTAACTAAAGTAGTTAATTAATATTAACTAATGGACCATTATTCTAAAGTGTTACCAAATTTTTTGAAAAAAAAAGTTTATACAGTATTTTAATACTAGCTTTTAATAAGATTGGAGTCAGTAAAATGTAAAGTTTTTAAAATATATTTTCTATGCTTATGCCAATGCTGCATTTATTTGATTAAAAATACAGCAAAAACAGTAATATTGAGAAATATTATTATAATTTTAAATAACAATTATAATAAAGGATACATTTTTTATATATACTTTTTTTCCAAGATTCTTTTATGAATATAAAGTTTAAAAATACTTTTAGACTTTTGAATAGTACACTGAAAATAAAATGATTAATTGAATATGCTTTTTTTTATTTTAGCTTCATTTAAATAAACAAATTTAGTTGACCAACATTCAACATTATATATATATGTGTGTGTTTTTTGGGGGTTTTTGTAGCTAAAATAAATAGTTTGCAACTGCTTACCTTAACTCTTTTTATTTTATATACCGGTACTTTTTTTTTTTTTTTTTTTTCAGACAGTACTGCCCTGGGCATAAAATGCAATGCTTCTTGCCTCTGTCTATGCATTTATTTGTTCCTCTCCACAAACACCAATGTACCAGTCAAAAACATCACTGTTAAAGAACATTACCACGGACCCTGACAGCAACACCTGACTCACACAAACTCAAGGACGGCAGAATATTTGTCATCGCTTCACAGCGTCATCTCCAAAATGTAGAATTAATTAAAAAATGTCTGGCTTTAAAAATTCCTGGATGAAATAACACAAAGCGAAGCACTCACACTTCAGGTGCAGTCCCTAGAAGAAGAGTGCCAGCTGAGCCTAAAACTGCTGCTGTTCTGATTCAGTTCTTTTGATTGGCAACACGCTCCCAAAACTGATCTTTAGTTAACTATCATAATTTGACCACTTTTTATACAATACTTAAAGGAGGACAGGAAACTATGGGAATAAAAGACAGCCCTTGATTAAAAAAACATTGCAGTAAGATTGCAAACCACAATATTAACCACAATCACAGACACAAACTATTGAAGGGTACACAACCAACAGGGGTCCACAACACGCAATACAGCCAGGGTTGACTTTTATCTTTACAAAACCAACCTTATTCTCCTTTTCTTTGTTGTCAATCTACAAATAAAAATAAATCATACATTCTCCAATTACAGTCCAGTGTGCCACAGATATAAAATACCAACCTGCTAAAATCGCATTACACCACTTGCTCACCAGTGGCTCCTCTGCAGTAACTGGGTGCCAAACAGCTGAGAAATGGATAACTTGATTCGTGACAACCCGAGGAAATTATATGATGGATTCTTATCATGCTTTGATGGAAACACACAGCTTTTCACTTCACAAGACATTCATTAATAGGCCGGTGTGGATTATTATGATGTTCTTATCAGCTGTTTGGACTCTCATTCTGACGGCACCCATTCACTGCAGAGCTTCCATTGGTGAAAAAGTCATGCAAAGCTAAATATCTCTAAATCTTTCAATAAGAAACAAACTCATCTACATCTTGGATGATATGAGGGAGAGTAGCGTTTTAAGCAAATATTGATTTTTGGGTGAACGATTCCTATAACTGCACAAACAACAAAGTGCATCAACTGTTTGGTGAATTCACCCCTACAGAACGATTTTAAAGGTCATTTCTATTCAATGGACTTTCCAGATCTGTCATGGTGTAATGCTGCAGCTGTCTGTATTATGTAATGATGCTGATGTTAACCCAGTTGCAATCATTAACATCACAGCTGGAGTCTAGAACACAAACTCAATATCTTTAAACCTGCATTCAAGCCTAACTCTATTTATTATACGAATACAGAGAACCTACATATTTCACTCCTCACTCATGCTCTTATTCAGATTCACTGCTCTTGGTTGGATACAAGAATCAATTAAAGCACAAATACCAGCTGTAAAAGTGAAACCTTTCGAATCTTTTAAAAGCTTAAGCACTACATTAAATTATCTGGTCACAATTAATGAGTCAATTAGGCTTTAATGTGTGTGACTGCAATCTAAAAACCCGTCTGCTCTATCAGATTTCCCTAACTTGCTAAAGTCTTAAAGAGACAGTTCACCCAAAACGAACATTGTCCTCATTTACTCGCCAAATCCTGTATTTTCTTTTGTCTGTCACAATCTTTAAATACAATTCACAAAAACAAAACATGAACGAGTAACTGAAACCAGACAGATGATTGTACTGTATATAAGCCAAGCTGACTATGATCTCTTAACATACCTCTGATCCTTCTGAATCCGAAATGCCAGACTGATGGAAAAGACGTAAATACATAAGTCAAACAAAAATAATAAAGTAAACAATTACAACAATGACACACATGAAAAAATATAATAATAATAATAAATTATGAAATTAAAAAAATAAAATAACAAAACGTAGCTTCACTTACAGTACTATTAAAAAAGGTTTGGGCTCAGTAAGATCTTATTCATGTTTGGAAAAGAAATTACGTTCATTTTGAAAAGATGTATTAAATTGATTAAAGATTAAAGAAAAAGACTTACATGGTAACAAAAAAAACTGGTAACACTTTAGAATAACTGCATGCTATTAATCATTAGTTAAGCATTAGGAAACAGTTAATTCATCATTTATATATCATTAATAGACATTTATAAGCAGTTTATAAATACAGATATAAATGCTTTATACCTGATTTAAAAGCATATCTATAATGTATTTAATAATTGTTTTTTCATACTTTATTAATGATCAATTTATAATTTCTAAAGTATAGCATTATTTACACACCAGTTATTAAGGAGTTGTCAGTGGTTCATAAGATCACTTAGAAATGGTAAGTAAATGATTAATAAACTATTTAAATGTGCATTCATACATCTTTTTATTCAGACATATAGTAATAGTTACTTATAGTGTTAATAAATGGTTTATTAACATGTATTTCTACTGTAATTCAGGGTTAATTCAGGTAGTTATAAAACATATGTAGTTGTTAGTTAACTATTTTTGTGAGCTCATCTAAAGTGAGGACTACTTATGCTTGTTAAGCTTTCACAAATGAGATTTAAAGGCTGTTAATATTTCTATGTTCTGTATCACTGTGTTGTGTTTGTTTCTGTTTTTTGTTTAGAAGATAAATGAGCCTTTAAATATCCTTTATAAATGCTTTACAACGCATAAATAGTCCTCACTTTAGATGAGCTCACATAAATAGTTAACTGACCACTACTAAATGCTTTATAACTACCTGAATTTACTACATTTCTTGTGATCTTATGAATCACTGGCAACTACTAAATAACTGGTTTGTAAATAATGCTATACTTCATTGAGAAATGATAAACTGATCATGAATAAAGTATGAAATTACACATTATAGATATGCTTTTAAATAAAGAATAAAGCATTTATATCTGTATTTATAAACTGATTATTACGGTCTATTAATGCTTTATAAATTATGAATTATGATTATTAAGAATCACGTGACACTGAATGCTGGAGTAATGGCTGCTCATAATTTAGCTCTGCCATCAATGGAATAAAAAAAAAACAATTTATTTATATATTTATTTATTTTTAAAAAATTCTGCAATGACCCCAAATCTTTTAGCTGTAGTGCAACTATCTGCTCTGCTGAAAGTGTCAGTGCTAAGAAGTCGTTGTACTGTCAGTGACTTGCTCGTAGGTGTAAACTGTATGGTAATTGCTTCCTCGCATCCGGTCGCTTTGTCACTGCATATCTCTGTCAGTGCGAACAGCCATTTATAATGTTTGATAAACAGCTTCATAAAGAAGCACATCAGGTGAGACGTATGCCTGCTTCTCACCTTAGCATCTGATTCATCCGACTGGTAATGAAAAATAAAGAACAAGATGAGTAATAGTGAAAACAAAGAAGAAAGAAGGTGCTAGGGTGCTAGGTATTAGCAGAAGACTTTCCTGCCTTGTTGATTCACACAAAATCTTGAGAACTCTCACATGCACACACACACACACACACACATCTCACACTCTTTACCGCAGTGTGGAGTGTACAGACCTCATTGCCTTCATCATCAGTGATGGCCTGAGCAGAGGGAGACCAAAATAATCCTTAGCTTTAAACACATACACTCATAAACAACTACATTCACATTTGCACACACATCTTTGTCTAACTGGAAGATGTTTAAATGATAGTCTAGGAGACCAAAATATTAAATGCAGCCAGAGCACAATAATAAAAAAGATGAACCATAATTTTCTAAATTAACATTTTCTCAATTCACTTATTATTGGCAGATAATTTTGGACCCTATCCATAAACACTCTCAACACACCTCCTCCTCATCGTCCTCAGGCTCCTCCTCATTCTCCAGCTGGGAGTGAAAATAGAGATCACGGTTAAAGTCATTTGGGAACTTATACTAAGAGAACAACACTGCGTAGAGCTGGATCATTTGGGTGGTGTAAGGGAACGTAAAAAGGGCACTGCAACCTAGTGAAAGGGTCTAAACACGACACAAACCAGACAGAGGGTTTAACAGGGATGATCAATCTCAAAAATACATCGCTTCACCTACCCGCTCTTCCTCAACAGTATACTATACACACAAAAAACATTGCATATGTTAGCTCAGCTATTATAAACATTCACCACACACACGTCTACAGCAAAATGCACACAGAAACACACTGATGTAAAAAATTCAATAACAATAGAAATGGCATTTTCGTGTCCCGCAGCAGATGATTCACCAGTATTTCCAAAAATATGTGGATCATTTGGACAAACTCATGACAGATAATAAACATTCAGTTCATTGCTCACCACAAGTATATCACGCTCAAAATGCCAGCAAACCAAAACCATACACTTCAGTTTCTCCCAGCAAACAACTCGATACTCTAACCAGCATAAAAACTACACATACATTCAGAGTAATCGGCTGCATCCTGAGGTTTTGTGATGCTATTTCAGATTTTGGCTAAATGAGGTACACTACCTTACAAATGTTAAACTTGTGCAAGACTGTTTTTAGTTTTATTTAGAAAGGAGGCATTCAATTGATAAAAGGGACTGTAAAGAAATGCTGTTTTTGATAAGAAGACATTTAAATAAAAGAGGAGTAAAGGCTGCTTTGTCCTCACAAAAATAAAAAGTATTTAAAAATATCTTAAAACAGAAAGCATCACAGTAAATTTTAATGATTTAATAAGCAAGTTTACAAATTTTATTGTATTTTTGATCAAATGGGTAGCATAAAAGACTTCACAAAAAAAATCTTCACAAACCCGTACTTTTGAACGATAGTGCACCTTATAAGGCACCACATTTTTATTGCACAAACAGTTTCCTGGACATTTGAAGGGCTTCTTCCCTGTTACATGTCAGTTTACAATAGTACCACCACAGAATGTTTTTGTAAAGTGCTGCATCTGTAGCTAAAAAAAGCTTCAAAGCCTGCAATAGCTTCATGTTTCACTTACCTGTTTGGCTCCCATAGACTCGAACATCTTCTCCAACATCACACGCATCTGTTGAACGTTGTTCATCAACACACAGGGCTGCAGCAGAGTCAGGAAAGAGCGACAGCACAAGCAAAGAGAAAGATATACATGTAGAGACACAACTTAGACCTACTCGGACACTTCACTTGGTACAAATATAGTGTTTGAGTGCTCACCGTCTTTTCTTTCTCACAGTACGAGGGGAAACTCTTGGTTAGAATAGCACAATACTGCAGAAGCACTTTGGTGATAGTCTGATTGGAAAAGAGGGAAAAGGAAAAGAAAGAACACTATTAAACCAAACTGCTATGAAGAATAAACCTTGTGTAAAGACGAATACTCTCTGCTTGTTTATTTTCCAGTTTGTCTAGTATATAGTATGGTTTAGGTCTGTTGATCTTCACCTTGGCAAATCGTTGATTGTACTGGGCAACCACCGCAGGATCAGGACAGTCTAGTTTCTTAATGATTTCAAAGCTTTGGTTGAGCTGAGTGAAGATGTCCACGACCGAACAGGAGAACAGAGCATGCTCAGATGTCTGCTGGAACTGTGGAAATGACAGGAGTCGGACATGTTTCTTTAGCTAAGGGAACGGTTTTCCCTGTTTGTTTTTATTGAATATTTCTACTTAATGTCATCCAAATGTCATGAGAATTATGCAATGAACAAACATTTAATGAATCCTAAATACACAGAAATAAATCATATGTTTACACCTTTGCATAGCTTTACAAAATGACCTCATGCAAAAAAATATTGTTCAAAAGTGATATTAAACTAGATTTTTTTTAATGCTTTCTTCACAAATCACTAAATTCATATTTCATCTTAGGCATGATCTTGCTTTTATTTTCGGGGGGAAAATTCGGGCAAAATGGTTTGTGAAGTGTAAACACGATACACATTAAAATTCAGTCTTTGTTTATATTATCATAGTTTAAAACATGAAATTCTCATGTATTTATGATGTATTTAGATATTTTAGGATTGAAAGTCCAAAAGAGCGTTTTTTTTTTTTTTTTTTTTTTTTTTTTTTTAAGGAAGCTAATACTTTTATTTAGCAAATATGTATTCAATTGATTGATCAAAAGTAAAAAAAAAAATAATAATACATTTACAATGTTACCAAAAATTAATTGAGTAAAAATATTTTAAGTAAATATGGTTCCTTAGAACTTCAAAAATGCATCATGGTTTCCACAAAAATATTTAGCGGAAAAAAAAAATCTTCAGCAGCAAATCAGCATATTTAGCATTGCCATCAAAAAAAAAAAAAAGTAAAGAAAAAAAGTCTTTAAAATATATCAAAATAGAAAACATTTTACATTTTGATAATAGCTCATAATATATGCAAATAAATGGACCCTTGGAGAGCATCAGACACTTCTTTCAAAAAACTTTTTATATATTTTTTAAATACATTTTTGCCAAACCCCCATAATTTGAACAATATATTGTATTTTATACAATATATAAATAAATAAATAAATGATGAATGCATTGTAGAAGGCGTTTCTCAAAACGTTTTAAATTTGCCCTTTACATAACTAAAAGAAAAAATCTTATCAATTTGAAGAAAGATCAGGTAGTAGACGGCAAGCATCAATTTTGTTTGACAAATCTTGTTTTAAAGCCTTGTAGACCCAGAGAGAAGAAGCCATATATAAGAGAGCAGACCAGACAGAAAGGATCTAGAGCAGTTTCTGAACCATACCCCCTCTCTTTTATCCCTCTCAAGGGCTCCATGCATAAACTCCATCGACACTTCCTCATTCTCAGCCAGCCACTGGAGAACAAATGGCAGAAACCACCTACAGATGGGAAATGAAAAAGAAATGTAGAGAAACAGGAGGAGGAATAAAGCAGGAGGGCAGCGGAGCAGCAAGTGGACAAGAACATTGAAACAACAGAGGAAAGCTTCAGCTGGGGATCCCAGTCGATTTGAGACTGTAAGTGATTATAGTGTGTTTGAGTGAGAACATTAAATGAACAAACTCCAGGTTATTTGAGGAAAAGAGAGAAAATGTAGCTAAAGATGCTCTGAAAGACTCACGATGGGTACTCTGGGACGGTGTTGGAGAAGGCGGGCAGGTCATGGACGTATTCGTTGTAGAGCCATTTGACTTTGAAATGCAGATTCATGTAGTCCGCACTTTTACACAACCTCAGCTTCTCATGCTCTGGGGAAACAACAAGCATGAGTCGATGCTTACGTTTCATCTTACCTTGTCACGAATTTAACCCAGAAAACATTTAGTCTCCTTCTGCTTCAACAAGAATGAACTGCTTTTTCTTTCTGAAAATAGTTAGCTGTATTCACTCACAGAGGCTAATGTTTAAAATGCATTTAAAGGTTTTATGATTTAAGAAATATATATATAAATCTATTGAAAAAAGAATCTGTCTCAAATAAATGCCTGTTCTATTTAATTTTATATTCAGTCTTACAGTCCTAATGTAAAAATGTATAATTGTTGACAAAAATATTAACTGTTTTATACACTAATCATAATAATAATAATAATAAAGTTGCTAAAAATTGACCATAAAAAGTAAAAAATAAAATACAATAAAAATTGTGTTTAAAAAAGTTTTAACATAACAGAAATACATTTTTATTTCACTTTTAATTGTGATAAATTAAATGCAGCCTTGGGGAGACTTTATTCAAATTAATCAAAAAATATTACCAACCTGCAAACATTTCTGAACAGTGGTGTTACATGTGCACACAGAAACTCTCACAGAGACCTACAGTACAGTGTTTCTTACCAGCATAAAAATCAAGTCTGCGAATATGGAATGTGGCAGGTGCTAAAATCAAGAAAACAAGACAGGAGAGAATGGAGAGATGAAGAACACTTGAGGAAGCACTGAAAAGAAGTGCAGGTGTGCAATGAAAGGATGAAAAGGATGCTGGCATCAAAAGGAAAAGATCATGTTTTCAATGAAGAGTCTAACTCTAGTTTGCTCCTACTTGGAAGATCTAAAAGGAAACCAGGGGCTTCTATTCTCTAACTCTGCTGTAGCAATGAGAGAGTGAGGACTCGAGACCAAAAAGAGTGCTTTGAACCTTTAAAGGGGTTTTATCATCGAAAACAGGATTTGCTTTGCTCTTTTGAAATGAAACCTTAACAATGCAAAGCTCACTCCCTGGCCCACACTGAAAATTATTAAAACTAAACTGCAAAAATAAGTCAATCATG